>NW_010125668.1:13056-51516 GCF_000699245.1 Pterocles gutturalis | reverse complement strand
CGTCTAAAAATAACAAACCTTCTGAAGCGAGCGGTTGGGATGATCCATGCTGAGCACAGGCATGCGGCATACCCGGTCAGCTCTGCTGCTCCCACCTCCAGCCCTGTCTGGGAAACACCAGCCGCTTGAACCAGGGCTGGTGGCCAGCCAGTGCTGCTAGCAGAAGGTTACGGTGCTCAGCGTGACAAGGAGATCTTCCCTTCACTTGGCGGTGGTTGGCCATTGTCCATGGGTGAAGGGGTGGCAAGGGGAACGTGTATCACATCCCACAGTACCGATGGTGCAGAAGTGGGATGTTCGCCTGGCCATCCTGCCTGAATCATCCGCTCCCTGGGCCTACTGGTGGGGATGTCACCTGGTAACCCACCTCAGATGTGGGGATGGTCAGAAAGTAGCAGAATTAAAACAAGACTTTCTCTGCTCACTGGGAGTTACTCAGATCTGCCAAGCTCACTTACAAAACCAATGTTCTCACTTTTTTTAGACATATAAAGGTATAGGCTGGAAGGTGCCTCCATCTGTTCCAACCCCCACCCAAGGCAGGGCCACCATGGACCATGACTGCACAGCTGCCAGAGCAGACCCGTGGGAGGGAGCAGGGCTCTGTCCCAGCTCCAGCTAGGCAGAAGTAAACTCAACCTCTAAGCTTACAAAAACTCCTCCTGTTCTCTCAAGAGTCATTAAAGATTTAATTTTTCCTTTTTTCAAGTCTTTTGGAGTGGGGACGGTATCTTTGAACAGAGCATGAAAAAGCCAAATGCAACAGGAGACTGCTCCATGGCTACGCCCCAAAGGCTACTACATGCCACCCCCCCACCAAGAGGTCATGGTGTCACCACAGCAACTTGGTTAAAGCAATGCAAGCCACTCTTCATTTCGTATTGTCTACAGAAGAAAAGCACTGAGCACCAACATGACCGTACTTCCAAAGGTACAGCAGCCTGTGAATTCCCCTCGGTTAGGAGGGAGGCTCTCCTCCAGTGGGATCCTGGCCCTCATGTTTGGATGCTGCACCTCAGAAAGCCCCTCATGGCACCTCCAGATCAAAAGCTGTGTTAAACAGCCCCAACATGCAAGTGATGGGTATGCCAAGCAAAGCTGAGAGGTTCAGCTGCATGAGCAGTGGGAAGCACCCCACACAGTACATGACATAATGAATTAGAGGTCAAAACTCAAAAAGTGGTTGGGATTTTACCATCAGTAGCTCGTTTAAGAAGTCGTCCCTCCTCACTGAAGGATGGAGACCTCCACCCAAGAGGCAACAGCAGTTCCACCCCAAGCTGCTCCGCCTGCACCAGCACAGCCTTGGGCAGCACCAGCACACACTAGTGCTCTGTGAACGCCGCACACAATCCACTGCAGCACAGGGATGCTGGTGGACACTCTACCAGCCTCCAGCACCTCCCTCAGGTCAGCGTGCTCTGGTGACTAGGTGTAAATTCAGACTTTCAATAAAACCAAGAGCTATCAAATTTTAATGTTCTATTATGGGCATGACTGTATCCAAATTCCAGAAGGCATTCTCCAGGCTGGTAAACCTCATCTACCCACGACTTTTCAATTTGCTGCTGTAATATAGGTGCATCCCGCTTCTCTGAACAGCAAGCACGAGATTGCTCTCTCCTTCAGTGTGATATAAGAGCACCTGTCCCACTTACAGTCTCTTATGCCCATCTATTTCTTGCAAATACACAAATGAACACACTCTGGGATTCTCCTATAACAGTGTGTCAGAACACAGTGGTTCATTAGAGGGATTTTTTCATTACAGTCCTTTGCTCCCTGACTCCTGCAGCCATTAACGTGTATGCACAACGCTCACAAAAGAAAATGCTTTCAATCTTTTAGGAGGTTCTTGCCTGAACCTCGATCCTGAAACTGATGCCATTCATTCCCAAGTTATTAAGAAGAAAACAGGTATTGAGGGATTAAGAGGGACAAGAAAACACCACAAACAGGGCATTGCCACTTGCACACTGGGGTACGCACAGGGGACGGGCACCAGCAGCGTGCAGGGTCCACCACCAGGTCCTTCTGGGATGGTCACTTCTCTATTAGAGCAGTCATTCATCTCTTCACATCACTGCTGCCTTTTTGTTTTCAGAGACACCGTCCCTAGCTGTTGTCAAAGCAGGCAGGAAAAGCAAAGCTGACTGGGTAAAGCGCTGTTTATTTAGGTGGCACAAATGAACCCTCACGCTACGCTGAGCTCAGCTGACCTGACATCCAAGCCTTTGATTGCTTTCCAAGCGCTGACAGCAAGGACCCCACCGCAGCATCCTCGCTGTCAGCACTTGGAGAGGCAACACGATGTACAATGCTGCTGACAACCCTACAGTCACCGATGAGGAGGAAAAAACCCACAGAGTGTGATGCTTCCCAAAAAGGAGGACGCTCTTGGTGCAACAGGGGCACTATGACGGTGTGATGAATTTTCACTGAGGTCACCATCAGTTCTTCCTGGCCCAAACGTGACCAGTCTGGCAGCAAAAGCAGGACATGTAACAGCCGAAGAGTTTTGGGTGATCCCTTACCTGGCCATGGCTGAACCCACCCGTGGGTCAGGGTATGATGCCTGTTGGGTTTTGCTGCTCACTGGGGAAAAGGGACCAGAAGTCCTGCTGCTTCTACAGCAAACACATACTACGGCATATGCTCTCTCCAGAAAATAACACGCTCCTGGACATTTGGGAGAGGAAGGAGCAGGAGAATTCAGCTGTTCATCCCAAGAGAGGGAATGTATTTCAAGCACACAGTCAAGGAAGCAAAGGAGGGATGAGGGGAGGGATGCAAAGCAGTTGCCTCGAAGAGTTTAATTAAAACGGTTGAGCAGAATGTTTCGAACGCCACATGGGTATAATTTAAAGAGCAGTTTGTATGATTAGTTTTCATCTTGAGCATGCGTTTTCATGTATTAACAATAAATAGAATTTTAGTATTATTTCAATCAACTCCAGCCTTCACAAAATCATAGCTTTTTTATCACAGCGCAGCCAAGGTTGACATCAAACCGTCTGTACAAAAGTCATTCTGCAAAGATCACAGCTAAGTCCTGGGTACTCACTCAGAAAAACAGCATCTTCCAAAGCTGTGCTGCAAAAGAACTTTATTTTTTTACAGTAAAAACCCTGTGGTGCAGACAGCTACAAATGGAGTGGAATCCAGCCTGGTGACACATGTATGCCACAAACTGTGGAAGGCATGGGGATAGCTCTGACTTGTTCCACTTAATTTAAAACCAGTACAAAGTTTTTCTGTCCACACCGGTACTTTTTAAAGGGTGCTTCACAGATCACCTCCAGCTAAATTCACCGTGCTCCTACCGCAGTCATCTATTACCTGCTCATCCTTTCCCTTGTTCTCCCTGCGGGGCCGTGGCGAGGCTGAGCAATGTGGTCCCTAATAGAGTATTACATATTGTAATTAGTGCAACGCCAGTACCCAGATCATGGTGCTTTATCACAGAGACCTGCCCTTTCCTTTACGGGGTGGCTCACAGAAGAGCACAAGACTACTCAGCTCACCAAGCATATTCCCAAACAACAAACTGCCACACTGCCTGGGTTTTAAAACCCTCTCCTATGGTGAGGTGTGTGCCATAAATTCACGGAAGCAAGAGCAGCCTCTCCTCCCTCCCAGGAACAAGTACACCTGCTCGCTGGACCCAACCTTCCATCTGCATAGGCAAAAATTGGTCCACAACCGAGTCTTCTCCACGGGAGATGTCATCTCCCCCAAATGTTACCGAAATGCGGACCCAGAGCCAGTGCTCAGAGCTGCTGACATCCCTGTGAAGGCTGTGGAGCTCCTCCTCAGCTGCAGACACATCGCTCTGCACCCATGCACATCTGCAGGGACCCACACACATCTGCAGGGACTGATGCCCATGGAGCCCCCTGCGGCTGAGGACCCAGCTCCCCCATGACCCCTTTCTTACCCAGACCCTACATACTATGCCAAGGACCCACTCAGAGCTTCGCAAGGCTAACAAACCTGTTCAGCAGCTCCCTGGGAGACAGGAGGACATACTAGAAAATGTGGTTTTGGCATCAGTTACCCAAGAAATGTAATAAAGTGAGCAATGTCGCTGTTGGATGGACAGTACGGATGAACCAAGGGAGGCACAGAAAGGCCCAGATCATACCAAAAACACATGGCACTGACGAATACTCAGCTCTTGAATCTGAGTCCTGTGCTTTAACCACATACATCTGCCCCTTTTCAAGCCGTTGCCCACTGGGCATTATCTGACTAATCCTGCAGCAAGCAAAGTCCAAAAGCTCCCTTTTCCACAAACAAGTTTCTCATCACTGCAGTTCAATGACTCAAACAGCAAAAAAAGTCAAAAGGAGTCACTACTGAAAGCCCTTTCAGAAAGATGCCCAGTTAATTACCAAACCACCACAGAGCCCAAGGTCATCCCAAACGCACGGACATGGCAAGAGATGCGTCATCTCAGGAAATGCCAGGAGCTCCTCTGTCATCAGCCACAAAGGCAAGGCCAGTTTTTGCTCCAGACAGGAAGAAAAACACTGGTTAATATGAAATGGACCACATCAGTCACTGGACACGAGGTAGCAGAACATTAAGATGGCCTGCAACATTAGTTCATATCACTGAAAAAGAAGTAGAGATGTTTTTCAACATGCTGCTGTGTAGGAGAAGCGTCCTAATTCCTTCCTCATCACTGTTTCAGAGAGCGCAGAAAGAATGCTCGTCCAAGAGTAAATTATTTAGGCAGTCATCTCAGCCAGTTATTTCCGCTCATTTCCGAGGAACAATGCGCCTCAACATAGGATTTAAACCTGCAGCAATGAAATGCTGCCCAGTTGACTCCACCTCCAGAAAACAAGCAGACAACGGACACAGAACACCATGAAACCACCACAAACACTGGAGGATGCAGCGTACACTTGGCATGGCTTAAATACAGGCATGCAACTAGAGGAGCTCTGGCTCTCCAGTAAAACCTGCTCCATCTTCACGTTCTGTATGGTTTTCTTCCTCCCAGAAGACAGCTGGGTGTTCTACTTTCACATGAATTACTCTAATCTTGTTGTGACACTTTAGAGCAACCAGAGGATGCTGCAAGTGAAATGCCATCATTTGTCTGCAAGTTTTAAGAGGGAATGGGGCTGCCAAATCAGACCACTAGGATCTGACAGCTGCAACTAGGGCAGTTTCAGTTAGGGAAAAATAAAAACAAACAGAAAAAAAAAAGGAAAAAAAAAAAAAAAACAGAGAAACTATACATTACAAAAGGAAAAGGAAGCAAGAAATGCAGCTACTACTTAAGACAAAAGTTGGCTATGTGCCTATTTTGATGCTCTCTTCAACCCAACCTTGTGTTCCTCGTGTGCCTGCTGCACAGTTGTTTAAGAGCAGCCTGGAAGAGAGGCCAAGAGAAGAGAGAAAACTCCAGGGTCAAAGCACAGCATCTGCTTGCCCGATTGCAGTCTTTTTACAAGCTACAGAACCCCAGGTAAGACTTGGCCAGAGCTGCCAGCAGCACTGCTGGAGGCACACACATACCTCCCACTATCTACTGAGGTGGTTTCAAGTCCTAAGCTCGTGAACCCTGCATGGAGAAAGTCTGTGCTGCAATGTGACAGCCAAAGCAGGCAACAACCTGCTATCCTGACCCCGATTCGCTCTGAATTCTAGGCAATTCAAAGAGGCTCTGTAACTAATGAGACTACAAAAATATTGGATCTACCCGAGTCGTCTCCAAAACAGAGGACAAGACTCTCTGCTGCCACCAAACTCCCGCAGGATCATGACATGATAAGCCAGGGGAAAAAATAAATAAAATAATAAATCTCAGAATTGCCAGTAGATTCAGAGCTGTAGCCATCTAAATAAGGCTGTAATCTTTTTAATGAAATATTTTCTCAAGATCTAGTCTGAGAATTAAAAATGCAGCGTCCATCTGGCTCCATCCCTTTAACCTTTTATCTTTCTTGGCATCAAATCCAGAGTCCAGCTCAGGCAAGCAGTCCAAGGCTGGCCCATCCATCCATCCATCCACCCATCCAGCCAAAACAACCCCACTGCAAAGACTCCTTTCTTCAGGGTACCCAGCTGAGCACCCAAGATGGACTTGCTGCCACACACCTCATCCCAAGGAGAGTATTTACAGCAGAGCCTTATTTGAAAGATGATGTTCTCTGTAAATCCTCTCCAGTTCTATGTTCGTCTCAAAGGCACGTACGTTCAGGAGTTAAAGATTTCTATGTCTAGAAATATTATTTTATTTTTTCCTTCCAAAAAAATGAATCCAGTTTTAAAGCCAGAGAGCCCCTGGTGTACATGGATGGTTTGGAAGCAGGGCTGAAGCCTGCTGGTCAACAAGCTTGTGCTGAGGAGTGTATTTTTAAAACCTGTACTTTGCAAGGTTTTGGCAACATTCCCTTTTTCATCTGGACCTCGTCATAATTCTTCTTAATCTCCTCAAGACCAGCACATCAGAACGGCCTCTATCAGGAACTAACCCTGAAGACAACTTTCAGGAAGTGCCAAGCAGTGTTCTGGGAGAACTGCTGTCTCCAAGGAGAGAGGGAGAGGATCCTCCCCAGCGCCCAGCACAGCTCGCCGCCTGGACACCACTTGCATGAATAAGAGTGCTTAAAAGAAAAAAAAACCATACATCCAACGTTGTGCATTAAAACTGCAGCCACCCAGTAGCAGAAGCCCTTCTACAGCACGTGCAGAATCAGCTCTCAGCTGTTACTACAGTCACACTGGGCTGATTCCCCAACACCTGGCTGCTCCCAGACACACTAATTTGTCCTGGTAGGTCCATGATATCTAGAGGCAAGATCTCTCGGAACCAGCATCCAAATACCTGCCAACAGGTGGCAGAGCCGTCATCCCCAGGGATGGCTTGGGCAGCGGAGCTGAAGCCTCCAGCTGTAGGTCCTGTGCCAGAGAGACTTCGTGTTTGCCTTCCAGCAACATTCACTTTAGCCCTAATGAACACGTATATCAAAGACCATTCCTTTTTGATCTCCTCATCTGCTACATGTACCAGTCCCCGCTGCAGGACAGCCAGTGCCCATCAGGGCTGAAAGGGAACGGCTGTTGATAACGACCTGGAGCTGGAGCTGAACCCCCAGGCAGGCTCCTCGGACCCACCTCCACGCTGCCTGCCCACACTTCCCTGCAACCCGGCTCCACGCTGCAAAACTGGACCACAGCCCCCATTGATCCACTTGGTTTTCCATTTCGATCTGGCTGGAGAAGCAGTGAAAGAGGTCATTCCTCTCTGCTGCCAGTGCTGAGGCAGCTTCCTGCCTACCGAAGAGCAGAGTTATCTCCTTGGAGCTCCTCGCTAGTAACCAAGAGGCAGACAGCAAAAATATCTTGGAACTGTTATAAAAAGAAAGTGTGACAAACAAGACCTGTTCCTGGATACACAGAGCACCATCCCGATCTGTACTCGCAAGGCTTTTATAAAAAAAAAAAAAAAAAAAAAAAAAGGAGCTGCCAGTACGTACTACAGATAGTATTTTATATTATCTCCACAGTGTAGTCCAGACCAGCATCCATCACCGAGATGCTGAGCCGAAGGACAGACATTTATTGTCAGCATGAGATACCCATCGCAGCTGAAGATTTTGTAATTACTGTTTCTTAAGATGAAATGAAAGATTTATTATTCACATAATAGTCAATGAAGGTCTTTTCTGGAGGAGAATAGTGGTTTACTTACAGGCCTTCGTCTGTATGTCACATTGTATTATGCAAGATTTAATAGTTTAATTTTTTCAAGCTGTGACTTTAGGTAACATGCAGATTCTCCAGCTATAATTAAAAGGACAGAGGCTGCTTGTACTCTCTGTTGTGCCCTTCCCAGGCAGCCTGGTACATGGGTACCAGTGGGGACTCTTTCTTCCTACCCAGATGGTTCCTGGTATTATTTCTTTAAACTATGAAACTACAGGTAGAGAAGATTTATATTCTGTCATTGGATAAAGGTCTTCAGCTGAGATCAAAGCAGTTAGCTATAATTGCAGAGAGAAGGTTGCAAAACAAATCCTAATTTATCAGTAGGGATTTTTCACCCCCATAAGTATGTACCATCTACAGCAGGCAGAAGAGATAGGAAGGCAAGGAAAAAAAATCATCAATCACTAGGAAAGCTGCCCTCATTCATGGTTTTGCCACTAGCTACAACAGAAATCCTAAACACAAGATAAAATCTTAGTGCTGTGTGTTATTATCTGTTTCCCTTACAAAACATCTTCTAAATGAAGAATGCCGCATGCAGAAAGCCACGGGATCCCACCGCCGCAATGTTTCTGCCTTCTCTCCACCTCCTTCCTCCCAGCTTCTTGCTAAAGCTGAGACCAGATCATTTAACTCCAGCAAAAACTTCAGGAGAAATGACAACACTAGACATAAGTAGAACATGGCACACAAAGACTGCAAGATCCAACGACTACAAACTGAAGATGGACAAAGTCTAATGGGAAATAAAGTGCATCATTTTTAAGTGAGAGTAATTAATCACCAGCAGGTGATGGAGGACCAATGGAACCACTGATGCTTGAAGACTTTACACCAAAAATTAGAGGTTTGATCTGAATAAGGTGCCCATGCCGCAGAAATTAACGTGTGGAGTCCATCATCTGCCAGATGACAAGGTAGGTTTGACCACCCCAAAATCCAGGATTTCACAAAACTAGAAAACTGTTTCACAAGGAGGGAGCCCCGTTGCAAGACAGCCACAGGGACAGAGGACCGTACCCTCTCTCATCACGCGATGCCGAAGGGACGGGAACATCAGCGAGCTCTCCCACCTTTGTGTTTATAGCAGCAAGCTCCCCATCACAGGATGGCAGACAGGCAGTACCCAGCACAGCGGCCCCTCTCACGGCAGGGCAGAATCTGGCCTATGGTTCCCTCTTATTCCTTTCCCACCAGAGAAACATCCTCCCTGTGTGCAGTAAGTCCTGTTGAAAGAAGCTGCTGCAACCCGTAACGGTCAAATGAACTTACGGAGCTGCAGCCCTGTGTTTACACTCCTGAATCCTAATTAGTCCCATCCATGTTACCCACTAGCCTTGGTAAGCCACAGGGGCTTACATTTAACGTTACAAATAAAAGAGATTTCATATGATCACACGACTATGAAGCAGAGGGCACTGGGGTTATCCAAAACCCACCAGGCACACACGTCCCACACCAAGCCTGCTCCCAGCCAGTGCAGGGACAGTGACGGCATTCAATCCAAAATTCTGCCAGATTGGTCTTGAAAAGTCCCACATTTTAGCAAAATTAAGTCACCGTTGCTGCTAACATTCCCGGATACTTGACTATTCAGCATACAAAACCACCAGCTCCCCCTGCCCCATCCACACTGATTTCTGGGAAGTGCCACACTGCTGCTACAGCCCCACGCTGCCAGAACAAACAAACAGGGGCTAAATTAATGACAGCATAATAAATACAACACAAATATGAATTTAAAACTCTGGGTTAACTCCCAGTATTGCCCCAGGCTGCTGCATTGGTGATAAAACCTCCACAACGTGTCTGCACAGCTTCGTCTCTCTTCCTCCCTTGCATGCAGCAGAGTCCAACCTGCAGCTCTATAAAACAAGTATCTACGGTGTTTTTCATTTCTGTTTCTTCCCAGATAATTCAAGTGGATCATATAAATGAGGTGCAACAAGAAAATCTTCCATTTGAAAAAACTTGGCACCCTCTGAACCCGCACACGTCCCCCACAGCCCACCTCGGCGCAGCCACCCAGGATCTTCTCAACATTTAAACTCAATAAATAGGGTTGGAGACCCCAGACAGCCCTGGTCCAGGCGTGTTTCCCTGGTTTGGTAGAGCACTCGGGAGATGCAGTGTAACCCGACTGCCTGCAGAGAAGCACCACACCACCACATCAACCCTTCATGGAAGTTTTAAGAAGAATTTAGGTGTTGCACAAACTTTTGGGACCAAGCTGAATTCCCACTTGTGAACATACCGTGGGAGTTTGACCATCACTTAAGCGGCTCTTCAGTGCAGGAGAACAAAAGAATAAATAAACAGGGGAAAGAGAATGCGCATCCATCATATGGTTTACTACCTCAAACGTGCAAGCTAAAAGGCAGGGAATAAAGAACAGTATTTTTCCCTTTTACCTCAGCCAAGCATTAAAAAGACAAGATACGTTCTTAACTGTAAGCCTCTATGAATGAAAAACTGGCAAAGTCAATAAAATGTGAAGTAAACCTAATTCATTTTTACTATATGACCTACTTTCGGCAGGTTTTGATTCACATGAGCAGCTAGAGCTTCAAGGTGGTGATTCGGCAAGGTCTGTTCATTAAAGTTATTCTTTTCTTTATGGCTTTCAGCTTCAAGGGATAAGAAAACACATTTCTGTCAGAGGCGTTCTCCAAAAAGGTCCCCTTGGCACAAACCTCGCAGCAGCCAGGGAAAAAAAATGGATATGAATGTAAATGCTGCTTCAGAACCAAAAGACGACACGAAAGAAGAAAGTCTTAATTGCTGGAGGTAATGCCCCCTCTGCTATCCTCAAACACCTGCTGGGTCCAACATGAAGGCCTGTGGAACAGGCAGAGATGCTCTGGGGGGGACCAGGGTGGTCCCCGCTCCCTGAGCATCTCCTTGCTGCAGCCGTGACTCAGCTGCCTGCCTCGTCGGAGCCCAGCCACCACAGATCCCTGCCTGACCTGTGAAGGAACAACAACGTAGGTGCCCATTTGCTCTGACATGCCAGGATGAGATCCAGGGCGTAAGGCCAGGACCCTGGTAACACCACCCTGGAAGGAGCAAACTCCTTGGGGTTTCCATGCAGTGCTCCCTCCCGCCCTCTCACTCTTTGATAATTGATACAGCTCTGACAGCTTAAAAATTACTTTTTTTTTTTTCCCCTGTCTCCAGAGAAAAAAAGGGAATTTGAACTAATGCCCTGGACTTTAGTTCATCATGCTCAACGAGTCCTGGAGCAGTAACTGGGACTGGATCTTAGATAAAATGCTGTGGAAAGTCATTTTCCATTTTGACTTGAGCATCCTTTCCCCTCTGCGCTGCAGCAGGGATGTTTGCAGGGTCTCCTCGGCCACCACATTATTTCTTCTTCATGGTACATCTATACCTGTCCATCCCTGGCTTTTATACCCATGCAGTCACACAGGAGAAAAAAATTATGTAATTTTATCTCCTGACCATGTGAGGGACAGTAAAATAAAGGGGAGCACGGATAACTTGGATCAGGCTTGTAAGCACAAAATACCTCCTACGGGGCAGGGAAGGATGGATGAACGCACAGACTCCCCCCTCCCCCACCACAGCTTTCACTGGTTTCTGAGTCCCAGCTTCAAGTGCCCCTGACAGCATTACACAAAATTAGGAAGAAACAGTATTTTGACAACGGCTGTGAATGTCGTACCGGGACAACGCGGCTCTGCAGCCCAGGCTGGAGCGAGCCACCGCTCACCATAAGTCCCTGCGGCAGAGATCGGTTACAGGCCCTTCAGAAAGTCAGAAGAATCTGCCAAAATAACAGTAATTAGAAAATAAACGATTCGTTTCTGTGCTCTCAGGCCACTGGCTAACAGCTTTGCTCCGGCAGGCAGACGAAGGGGACCATCAACTCCGCAGCCACTGGCAATTAGCTGCTGCTGCAAAGGGCACTCCTGCGATCCTGGAGGAGCAGGGATGCTGAACCTCGGGGCAGGGCGCAGAGGCAGGAAAAGGCATTTGGTTGAGAAAGGGGAGCCTTGGAAGACCTCTCATTAACTGTCTTCATGTTGAGTGAGGAGAGCTCACTGGAAAAGCAGCCACTCCCGCTGCAGAGACACATTAAAAACGAAGCAAAAATACAGAATGGGAACCAAAGCTCAAAAATAGAGCATGTTTCCCAGATGGGTATTGCGTTACATACACATTTTGAGACAAGGAAAAAAAGGAAGAAAAAAAAAGTTACGTTTTTCTACCAGAAAACCATCCATTGAATATTTTGGGTTAGAAGACTTTCCTTCCCCCATCACCAAACCAAAGGATCTGGGAAAAAATGTCCTTCCCTGCAAAAATGGGGAAAACAATTTCTGGTTTGAGCCTAGAGGATGAAGCAATAAAGCCTCTAAAGCTCAATGGAATAAAATGCCACGGGAGCTTTTAGGCAGAGCTGAGAATGACCTTCAAGCCTGGCCTGGCTAACCCTAGCCTTCTCATAAGGGAGATTAAATAAAAAAAATCATGCCCCATGCCTTGGTGCTCTGATGGACACAAATACCCTCCTGGCATCAGCCCTGGCTTGCCAACAGTCAGTACATTTACGACTTAACTTACTTCTGTCACCTTGAAGCAAAATACACAGTTATACAAATGAGTATTTTTCATATTTTGAATGTAATTGGGAAATTATTCAAAACTAAGTTGCTATTGGCTTCCTAGGAGACATGAAAAGGTCACGGAACAGGCTGCAGAACATTTTCCCAGCCTTCCTCAAAAATATTTAAACCTACATGATTTCTCTATTTTAAGGCCTTCTTCGGGACTTTTTTTTCCAAAAGTTCCAAATAAAATTATCCATGAAAATGAAAGTGCTTCACAAAAGGAGGACACATAAGGACAGCAAGCATCGTCAGGAAAATAGATTTCGGTACTTCTATGAACTCTGGCAGCAAAGCCAGGGCAGATGGAAGAAGCAGCGAGGGAGCTCAGCTCAACTCCTCATGTGCATGAACCCAGCAGGAGGGTACCCGGGCCACCCAGCGCCGGGCATCTCGCTTCGATGCCACAATTACCATTCCTCGATCTCACCGCTCTCCGCAGCCGGAGCAAAGGACAACCTCCGTGCGGAGGCAGGGACTGATCTGGGCATCACCGATGGGCAGACCCGCCGTGCCTGCGCTGCGGACAGGACACACTGGCTGGGAACGGGAGCAGAGAAGGGATGAAGGGGATGTGGAAAGCAGTGCAGCCCACTGGCCTCGCTGTCTCGCTGGCTGTCGGGAAGCTGCCAAGCCCATCAGTGGAGATGCTGCAGTATTGCGTTCGCTTGGCTCGGCACGCGCTGGGAGCGGAGCTGCCGGTGAGTCACAGCTCTGCACCACTCGCTGCCCTCCCCTCCCAACAGCCTTCAGCATTATTACTATTCCTTTCTCCTTTCTTTGGGGTTTTTTTTTTTTTCCCTCCTCCTTTTTTTTGACTCACTGGCTGTTTCCCTGCTAGCCAAAATATCTTCTGCTCAAGGGAGGGAGCTGCGGAGAGCGAAAGTCAGGGCTGCTGGGGGAGCCTGCCAGCCCCAGCCAGCCCCCATGGCCGTGGTGGAGAAGCATGTGGGATGTGGACTTTTATTTTCCACTCATTCAATAACAGAAACTCCTTCAAGGAGATTTGCTAGTTCTCTTAAATCTGCAATAACAAAGCAGGTTTTCAACATTTGATTCACGACACTGACTCAGCCTCTAATTTTTCCATTAGCTCCCAGCTAACGGGATGTTTCCAGTCCTGCCAGTGGGTTCCTTTGTGCGGGGACTCAAGTAACCTCTGGCACAGGTTGAAGACATTATTTTTCTTCTCCCTTCACCTTAATTATTATAGCTTGTTTGGTTTGGGTTTTTTTGTTTGTTTGGTTGGTTTTTTTTTTTAATATTAAACCAAGTTCACAGAGCCAGGAAGACGAAGCGTCTCTGCTGTGGCACTGCTGCTGATACCTGTGGGAACAGGTTCACAGCCTTGTTCTCCAGATACCAGATCTCCTTGCAAATCTTCGTGCTATGAGACCATTGCTCATGATGACATTTGATGAAGATGCAGGCTGGGGCTGTGCTCCAGGTGGGACATGGTGGACCAAGTGACAGCTAACACGGCCATCGGTGTTGCAGCTGGATGCACAAACCTGCTGGGGTTTGAAAGGGCAAAGGCACGTACATCATCCATGTTCAGTGTTTGCACAGGACCCACCATGTCCCAGCTTATGGAAAGAGCTCACTGATGGTACCAAAGGTAAGTGCTCAGCATGAACATGCCATAAAGGGGTATTTCAAGCTATCTGAAAAGAGCAGATGCCACCCATCTGACGGACACAGCCTAGGCAGACACACACTAATGCTTTAGGTCCTACCACCAGCTGACCAGCAGCATCTGAATCATCTGGATAATTCAGCCTTGTCTCCCCATCTCAGCTGCTGGCAGAGGGGCTGATGAGCTACCTTCAGAAAGAGGTATGTCCCCTTCCAACAGCCCATACACACCACAGACACAAAGATGTCAGCAGCAGAGCAGAGCCAGGCCAGGCTCTGCAGAACAAGGTTTGCCGCTCTGACTGGCAGCAACGGTTTCCATGGTTAAGCTTTCATCCAGAAGTCAAAGCTACCTGCACACAAAGTGAACTAAATCAGTTTTAAACAGAGAACTTCACAGCACTATAAACAGTCACCTTCCTCTTTAGAAAAATGCTGCTCTTCACAGATGCTTGTTGAGATCCAAGACATGTTTGCATCCTCCATAAAAGACTGCAGGCAGTGCCAGGCCCCACGAATGCACAGATTGTGTGACACCACCAGAACTCATCCCAGGTCATCTGTGTCCACAGCTGCCCTCTCACTCAGCTCCCTTTTATCAATTCTTCAAAGCATCCCCCAGTTCTGTTAAATGGGATCCCGTTCCTGTGCTGAGCCAGTCACAATACAATTTGTTAGCATCAATTCTGCACTCAAGGAGGCTTTCTCCTCCACTGCTGAAGCCAGACCAATGTCTCTGTAGGATCTCAAGTCCCGCAGGGACCACAGCCAAATCTGCAGCTCTCTCCCTCCTTTGCACTATTTGCACCAGCAAAGACTCTTTAGAAGATGGAGCAACTGGAAAGCTCATTCCCTCCACCTAACAGCCTACTCCATGCTGAATGTTGAACCGAAGATGTGCTGAGACTCACCTCTTTTTCAGCAGCCATTCCCCTCAATACTGACCCCAAAGCCAGTTTCTCCTTCCTTGAGGACTCAAGGTCAGTCAGACCCTGTGACAGGCAGAAAGCATCTGCTATAGGATGGTCTGTGCACATATGGGGCACGTATCTCGGATGAATGGCATAATCCGGATACTCTAGTAAATGAGTTGGTGCTTACCCAAACATATCCTGCAACCCTCACGCCTCTTAACCTATTTGCTAAATACAGGGTTTTCTGCTTCAGTTGCACCTCTGCTTTTTCCTCTGGGTGAATCTCTTCTCTTTCACAGTATTTTCCGCACTTCCATTCCTTTTGGTAAAATCCGTAGTATATCTTGTGGTAGCCCCTAATGGTGGGCATCAATAAAACATGACAAGCCTTCCAAGTCTTTTGTTTTCCAGTGAAACATATATTTGCTTTCTCCCTTTCAGTACTATTTTCCTCTAAGCACCAGCTCAGCTGGGGGACTTCTGCATCACTGCTGCTGGGCTGACACCATTTAGATGGATGTTATGGGACCCGTCACCCCCCAGAGCTGCCTTAGTCATCCATCATTCGGAGATGCTCATCTATTACAAACATTTCCCTTCACATTTTCCTTCCTCGCTCTAACAAAATAGTAACATTCCTATCAGATGCATTATATCTGCTACACATTTTTAGGTACTTCTGCTCCACACCATTTTATCAGAAGCCTTTGTACCCATTAAGGCCTGAAAGAATGAGTGCAAATGGCCTTTTGTAGGTTAACCCACAAGAGATCAAGAGAGTGCAAGACATTCTGTCTTTTCAAATTACTCATTTTACAGCATAATAGTATGAATATTAATATTGTCCATTGAAAAAGTGTGTTAATTAGAATGCTGGCAGTTTTCTGGACCACTGCCACCCAAAGTAGGCATTCAGGGGTGTGTGACTATTCAAGCAGAGGTCCCGAATCGCTGTTAATGACAGTGGCACGCTCAGTTCCACTGCGAGAGCCAAATAACCAAAATAATTAACGAGGGAACAACCTACAGAGGGTTAATGTTACTTATTTTTCCTCTATTAATTTCAGTTATTCCCCTTCCTAGAAAAACAGTATTTAACCAGACCACAAGTAATTTGCATAGCGCACATGTGCTAGCTGCTGGGAGGTTTTTAAGCAAACAGAACAAATGCCTCATTAATAACCAAGCGCCAAGAAATGCTGAAAGAATTTTGTACCAGACTACTAAAAACCATAGTAGCTTATTCTTCTGATGCTCGCCTCACATTAAACACTACGCTCCTTTGATAAGACTAGTTTGGGCAGATGAGAAGATGGAGAAGGCAAGGTCCACGTATGTACAAGAAGGACACATACCTGGGAGGTCGCTATAGTTCATACACAATTTTCTTATGGAGGTAAAGCTTCCACAAGCTCAGGATCAGGGCTGGTGGTTGGTACATTAATAGCACATAGATGATCTTTAAAAGATATTATATTCCCCTTTTCCAGTTTCTGTGTCTGTTTTTATACATGAGCACGGGTGGGCAGTCTTCACTGTAGCCTGCCAGTCTCAAGGTTAATCTTCATTTTCTGCTAGCAAAATGAAAGGTCAGCTACGGACCAGACACCAGTGGGGTCTCCCAGACACTCGGTTATTTGTGGACATGATGAATCGGGTGTCAGCATACGTCTTGCCACAGAGGAAGCAAGCAGATGCACAGTCCTGGGCACCGCTGACCCCAAGACACTGCCACCAGCTCCCCGAAATGCTTGAAGCGATTTGCAAATGGATTTTTCGTTCACTACGGAATAAAGCCCAAACCCTTTGGAAATTTTTTCAAGAATGAGATTTGTATAGAAGGGTCCAATTTGAATGAAAACCCCTTAGGTTTTATTTGTCTGTTGTGTTTTCCCAAAGTGGAGGAAGAGCACATTAGACCCCTTGGACCTTGCCTGCTCTGCTTCAGGGGAGGTATTTTCCTTCGGGATCTCTAAGTTGGGAGCATGAATGCAAGTTCCCCACCTGTGAAGCTACAGCCATGCTTGTAAAGGGTTGAGTCTTCCTCCTCCTTCTCCTTGGAGAGGTTGTAGCCAAAATGAATTTTCATAAACTGGTGTTTCTCAGCATGGTGGGACTGACAAAACTGGCAGTATCACCCTCTTCAACATATTAAGAAATGCTAATTTTGGCTCATATCCATCAGTCAAGAGATCCAGTTTCTCTTGCAGGACCCTCAGCAAAGCTTCCTGGCCCCAGATACCAAAGCAGAAACTTGGAAACATCTGCCTAGACATGAGGACTTCATTTTCAGAAGCTCTCAGCGCCCTGACCCGCAGCATATGTCAGCAAAAGAAAGACATCTACCAGCATAGCTGAAGGTCAGGTCCCTTTTTGCCTCAATATAAACTAGGGCATCTATAATTAGAGCAGACTTCTGCAAGTGAGGATGACCAGGGCCTCTGGCTTTCAGATTCCCAGCCCATCCTATGGAGCTGCAGAAGAGATTTTTCATGTGCATGTACACACAGAGGCACGGAACAAGAGAGAGGTTCAAAACCAAATAATTTCAAACTGTTGAAGACCATCAGTTGGAAGCAGCTGCAGAAACCTCTGATAATTCCCTGGGTTACTGAGCACTTTGCTGCTTAAGCCTCTTCCTGGCCAGAGCTATCGCTTGTCACCCATCAAAAGCTAATCCTCTTTTCTCACCTCCATCTCCTCTTTTTCCCCCTCCCCATACGAGTGCAACACACCTTTAATCTCCATTTCAGATGTACTTTTCATGATGTTGCAGATGTGTTATCTGCACCTGACAGTATTTGCCACCTTTTTCTCCTTAAAGGACACTGCTTGACCTCGCAACAGCTTCCATGCCTCCAGCTTTAGAGGCTGAGCCTTTCTATTTGAACGGATCACAAGTAATCACTTTTCTGTATCCATTATTAGCAGTGAACCAGCTACCCAAAGAGCTCCTGCTTTGGGTTGGTTTGGTTTTTTTTTTTTCTCCTCCGAATGCAGCATTTTTCCCAGGCAGAGACATATTATGGCAATTCAGACACTGACAACTGTGTAAATCACACCCAGGCACAAGTTATTGATGACCTCATTCCAGTAAAGTATGAGATGATCAGACTGCCCCACGGTATTTTGATCATCTGAGAACCCTGAAATTGAAAGTCACAGGCTCCATTTTGCTTGGAAATCTAACAAAAGGCATTAACTGTGACGAAAGGCACTTGGAGCATTTCTCTTACATTATCTCATTTCACACCAGCAGTAACAAATACTCATTTTCCTTTATTAATACACTCTCCTTGACCATAACTGTTCTCATTTTTCTAATTTTGAATTAAAATGCTTTCAAGTTATTCATCTCTTCTGCTAGAAATCTTTTCTTCTGCTTTTATTAGTTCTTGTACACAGCCTAGCTTTAACGATGTGAGCAGTGGATCCAACACAACCACCTTTCTAGCAGACCTGTCTCCCGGGAGTCACCGTGATTAATCTCTCCCGTCCAAGACAAGTCACGTTCTGCAGCCCCAGCTCCTCCAACGCTGCCGGCGTGCTTAGCTTGGTACTCTCACATCTTTTGTTAAATTATGTAATTAGCTTATATCTTCTCAAGGGCCTTCTCAAAGAGGTTGTGAACAGTCACCAACAAGGGAACAAAAACAACCAACGCTCGGAGTGAACACTGGAGCTTTCAAACTCTTGCCCATCACTCGATTGCTCTCTGTGCCAACTCATCCACGGGTCACACAACCGACATGATATTCCCTGCTATGGGAATGGGGCTGAAGGCACTGAATACCAGCGGCTAAGGCACACGCCGCTGTAGCTTCCCTCGTTGTATTTAAATCCAGCTGGTGACATGCTGAGTCCTCGCTAAACACAACTCCAGGCACCATATCACAGGTTTAGGGCTCTTTCTAGAAGAAAGGGAACAGATCTGGAGCAAGCAGGCTTGTCTTGGTCACATGGGCTAGACCATCAGCCCTTTGGCTAATCCATGTCCCTTGTACATGCTCTCGCTGGCTGCTGGCACCGCTCTGTGTGCAAAGCTGTGTCTGCTGCAGAACAGCATGGGAAAGGCACCGATTCTCCTTGGCCATGACAAGTGTCCGCTAATAGAGGCGGATGCAAAAAAACCAAAACCAAACAAAAAAATAACCAAACCCCAAGTTAGCCATAAGGGAGGAAAAGGCTGCAAGATGGAGGTGCAGCCCTAGTGCCGTGCTGTAGCGCTTAACTTGGGCAAACAAATATGCTGTACATCCTCTGCAGCAAATCCAAATGATGCAGAGAGCCCAAGTCAACCCAGCCAGAGACACAGAGCTCGAGAGCAAGTCTCTCCCTGCCCTCGATGCCCTTCCTCAAGCAGAAAGCTGTAACCCGAATCTCCCATGCCCTGTGCAATCCAGCATGCCAGCACAGCAGCACGCGTGCAAATCCATTTGCCATCCGAGGAGTGACACAGAGGCCAGCGGGAAGGAAACCCACCCCATCCATGCCGGCTTTTAAAGGCGAGGCAGAGACAGACCTCAAATCCCATGGGGGCTGAACCCTGTGGGCAGCAGTCACTGCTGGGGGAAGGCCATGCTCCAGAGCACCCCAGGGTCGAGCAGCTCCCCTGCAGTACCCACCACCCCCCGAAACACCCAACTCTGTGAGTCAGCTGAAAAAAAAAACAAAAACCCAAAACCAAAAACAACAAACCAAACACCCCCCCCCAAAACAAACAAACAAAAACACAACCCAAAAAAGCTAACCAAAAAAAACAACAAAAAAACCTGGAGGAGCTCTTTGGGTGAATGTGTAAGGGACCAGCTCGTTGCTTGGCTGCTGTAGGATTTTAAGCAGAATCTGAGCATTTTCTGTGTGACTGGGGGGATTCACCCACTGGATGCTGCCCTTCAGCACCAGGGATCAAGACTTTGGTTTTCTGCATTTCGTGCAGCTTCATGACTACAGCAGACATTATTTTTGCAAAGTCCAAATTGTACATTGCATTTCAGAAGCTTGCTCCTCTAACCCAAGGTTTCCATTTTCTTTTGTAAACTATCCCTCATGTTGGCCCTACTGGCATTCAGATACACAATTCCCAAATCATCTGGAACAGGCTATTTACAGAAATTCTGCTGAATTGGCTGTCTTTCTATCAGTTACATAGAAAAGAAAAGCTTTGGCCTCAAATCTGGACCTGCTGAATTCAAGTCCCAAAGAGAAAATCTCTGAAGCACAGGAACGCGAAAGGCATTTCCACAGCGCACGAGCGGTACTGCCCACTTCGGCTATAACCATAATTGCTCTAACAAAACAAGCGACTAATAGCAAGTCCACTGGTATTTGCAATTTTTTCTAAGCCCTAATCATTGCTTACATGTGAATTTCTACTTCCATAAAACACAAAGATACTTCTCCAGCCTTTCATGTTGTCTCTAAGAGCTTCAAACTCCAAAGAGGTTTTTAAGTACAAGGTGGGGAGGGGGGAGGCCAGCTGGAGATTTCTGAATGCTCAAGTTAGATACTTAATGAGGCATCATATCCCCAACTAATAGTTTTGCTCAGGGACAAACTGCAACCCCAAGGAAAGTATTAGCATAAAGACTTACCAACTGCAAGATGTGCCAGAGCAGAAACATCCCATCTTTTTAAAAGGGGGATGGTAAGCAGGAAAAAAAGAGCAAGCTGGAAGGGTGAAGTGTCTCCCCATCTATATCTCACTGCTGGCCCCAGAGACCCTGGCAGGAGAGACGATGGTCTCTCCCAGTACATCCCCTCCGCTTGCTGGACCTCAGCACTGGCACCAGCAGTGTGCCGGAGCCTAGGGACACCAGTGCTGGAGCACAGGGACAGCACACTGTGCTGCTGACTCCCACGGATGCCACCAGCTGCTCAGCACTTGGAAGACCACACCAGAAATCAAAGGCTTGACTCCTCGCTACACTTTGTAGGGATTTTTTTTTCTCTGCCATACAGCAGCAGGGAAACATTAGGATTCAACCTAGTAGGTCTGAACACAGATATATAGGCTTTGAAAAACGTGGGCAAAGACCTGAGCAATTAATGGAAAATGGGACTGCTACCACAAATGTCCCACTGCAGTGACTTGCTTTTTCTTTCTGCTCCTTGGCATGAAGCAAACCAGTTTGATTCATGGCAGAGATTAATGCAGCACTGCTCTCCATGGCCATGCCTCAGTCCTGGCACTGCAGGGAGGGATCCATCATGTGGAGTTTAAAAAAAAAAAAAGTAGAGAAAAAAATCTGCTTATATTTTTTTCTTTGTCATGTTCAACTTCTCCAACAGTCACCTACTCATATTTTCTTCTAAATGCAAACCAGCACAGCCGCACAAGACACTGACCCAACCGCAGCCACACTGCCCCGCCAGCCCAGCGCCCCAGCCGTTACACCCTCTCTGGGAAAACCAAGGATCAATGGACAGGGAGAAGGAGAGGCCTTGGAACAAGCTCCAAGCTTTCCTTTCCAACCCTCTGTCTGGCACACCGACCACCACCTACCATTCTGTCAGGGTTCGTGGAGGAGGAGCTCAGATGAGAGCTCAGCAGCATCCCAACCCATCATCTCGGGGACCCCACCCAGAATCCCTGCAGACACCCCAGGGCTGCTTGCCCAGATGGAGGAACCACCCCAAAGTTGACATGCCAACAGTTCTTTCAAAGAAAACACAATGCCAACCTGCGAGGAACCAATCACACCTTTTAGCTAATCAGGAGGCATCCATGAGTTAGATTTTTTATAAATGTAGCTTCTTCACTGTATAAGCCTGATCTCATTTGATCTAGAAACCATGCAAACAAACATAAAATACATTTCTTCACACTGACCCTGTTAATAACTATTTCTCAAGGGAGTAGAAGAACTACAACAAGCTAACACTATCTGTTTATTTGGAACTCAAAAGCTGGAGTTATTGAAAAATATCCCCATCCAGCACTAGCTGGGAAAAAAAAAAGAAAAAAAGAAAAAAAAAAAGAAAAATTACATCAAGCTAAGGCAACATCCACTGAAATGTGATCAGACGGGAGTGCGGTGCATCGCCTGTTCCCTGCAGCTGAGGTGAAGCATCACCTCCAGCACAAGCAGCACATTGCACTTATGGGTCTTGCGCAGGTGAGGTGCTTCTGTCTCTTGATCTTTAATGCCCGTGGAGAGCTAACAAAAGCCAGCACAGCTTCCAAACTGGGCGTGTGGGCAGCTTTAGGAAATTAACTATGGACATCTGAAATCCAATTCCATCTTTTATGCAACTCTCTCCTCTCCACAGCTCCGATTTTTAAACACACTCACTGGGCTGGATTATCTCCCTGTTCTTCTTTGCTCCTGCATGCCCAGGTCATTTCAAGTATCGTTTGCTGTCAGGTTCAGCTTTACAGTGAGTTTAAAAAAAAAAAAAAAAAGACCTGCAGAAGGCTATTGATTTTGCAAACATGCTGCCACAGGCTGCAAGTACCCCTACAAAACAGCAGAAACAAGGGCAAAGCACCATCCCTCCCACTCTGGGGTGCTCCTGTTGCTGACATGGCCCTTGGAGAAAGCCCACCAACCACACAACTGCCATAACACGACAACCCACGGGTTCCTACAGTCCCTGAGCCCATGTGCTGCACTCAAGCAGAGATTCACACCAAGAGAAAGACCACCAGACCCAACCCAGCACCTGTATTTCTCATCCTCTTGCAGACCTGTGGGCCACACCTAAGTCTCCTGGATGCATCCCAAATTTCACGTCCTCTCTGCTGGGAAAACTAAGGCAATGCATGAGAAACAAGCATGTATCAACACTTCTTTAAGAGCACTGCTCTGCCCCAATGGAGGGCAAAAAATCTTGGTAGGAGCATGTTTGAGAATACAAGTAATTCCTGGGACATCAACACACA
Source organism: Pterocles gutturalis (assembly GCF_000699245.1). Lineage (NCBI taxonomy): Eukaryota > Metazoa > Chordata > Aves > Pterocliformes > Pteroclidae > Pterocles > Pterocles gutturalis. Next base: position 28,723 of record NW_010125668.1, on the reverse strand, counting down.
GGTCTGTAGCTCAGCCCAGCCCAAGACAGATGACCATTGGCAGGGACTGGTGGGCACCAGGACGTGCAGCAGGGAGCACACAGGCAGGGACGCTGGGCACCGGCAGGCAGGTGCCCAGCCCTGCATCCCTGCCGGGGCACATGGAGATGAGCAGCCGTGGCATCTTACCACGCTCCTGGTACCCCACAGGACTCCCTGGAGTGGACCACCATAGCTAGAGCTAACGATGGCTCAGGTTCCCCGCATCCCTCTCCAGCTGGTTGCAGTGCGGTCTGAAGCCCTGACCGACCCCCTTCTTGGCCACCTACGCAGGGAGCCAAGGGAGACAGGGGCTGGGGAAGAAGGGCAGTGTGATGAGGACGTGGGGATGGAGCTGGGCTCCTAGCGACACACTTCCATGAGCACATTCAAGCACAAGAACTGGAAGACCTAAATACACAAAAGAATTTAAAGACCTAAAGAACAACAACAAAAAAAATACACCAATCTGCCATTCTTATGTGAGGGGAGGAAAAAACCCACAACGTTTGGAAGCAGTCTGTGTTTGCTTGGCATTTTCCATCTTTAGGTAATTAGTGTAAAGGGCTTCCCAGGTAAACCCAAGAATAAACTGCAGATTTCAAGAGAGACACACTTCTCGCTGTAGCAAGCCTTCAAAGCATAACCAGGAGAAGATGCAGAGCTCCAAACGGCTCCCTGTAGGCATCGCTTGCCTTGAAATCTTCAGAGTCAGCCACAAGTCAAGCTGCATCAAAATTTGAAAAGATATAATAAATGACAAGCAGGAAACATCTCCTAAGACAAACACTCCAGTAACCCTGAACGCCTCAAATACACAGTCTGGACCAACGTTCACAGGCTGCTGCTCCTCCCATCCCCTTCTCTAAACCTTCCAAGAAGTCCTCTTCTGCCTTCTTAGCTGAGAGTGGCATCTTCAGAACTGGCAGGAACAAAATACTTTCGATGCTTCTTTAGATTGTTTTGCTCAGCTGACCTACCAACAGCTGACTACCAACAGCTACCCGCTGCTGTACTTTGCTCCTCTGGGAGCCAGCCTCAGCCTCAACCTTTTGTTTTCAAAATGTTGGTGCAGAGGCACTTAGCACACCACCTCCTCATAGATGGCTTTCCAACTCTGGTACCACCGTGCCCCCAAACCACCCTGGTGTTGTCATGTTGCTGATTTTATGGGGAGAGGGGTGAGGACAGGGATGGGAAAGAAGAGAGGAGTCGTTTAGCAAAGGGCATGGAGAAGTCCGCAACAGTGGAGACTTGGCCTGAGGCTTCCTGTACACTGCATTAGACCCCAGTTCACTACACTAAGCCAATACTCCTGAAATAGTATAAACAAGTCAACAATAATGAAAATCAGCAGGTACCAGCTTCTACTTAGAGCAAGATGCTCCTAATCTGCTGCCTTGCAGCCCAGGGTTACCATTAGATCAATGCATCCTAACAGCAAATGCTTTTTATAATCCACCCAAGCCTTAGACCATCCATACTTCAACCTGCTGGCCATGGCCACACCCTTATAACACACTACACACTATTGTAAGGTATTACAGTGAGCAGAGCAATGAAAGCTTCAGTAGGACAAGAAACTGCACCTCCCAAAAAGGCAGAGTGATGCTTTCACATGGAATAACCCCGATTCTGAAAAGTTGGCTATTTTCTCAACAGCTCCCCCCACACCTCCATCTCTCAGGTTGAGCAATGCAGATAGTAGCTGGATGCACAAGTACATCACCATGAAGAGACCCAACCAGCTTGACCAAAGTCAAGGGACTTTGAGCAACCTCAAGAGCAGCAAGCACAGACCAGCCTGACAACTCACGGGGACCAACTTCTCCTGGGGAGCTTGAAGACCTCTAGGCAGCGAGTCTTCTCAGACCTCAGTATCAAATAGACCTACGTGTGTCCACATCCTTGTCTTCCCAGACTGTTCTGCTGCAGCTCTGCTTGCATAAAACAGGCCACATGTCCAGCAGCACTGGTCCACAATCATGAAACCTGTGGATATTGGGGCTAACCTGGTCTAGTGGAAGGTGTCCCTACCCATGGCAGGGGGATTGAAACTAGATGATCATTAAAGTCCCTTCCAACCCAAGCCATTCCATGATTCTATACAGACAACCAGTGAACTGTCCCACTTAAAGTGTCCTCAGAGAAGGCCTAAGAAAAGACAGGTCTGAGTTCCTAGCCCAGTTACTGCTATGGGATAGAAGGTGGCACTGGAAATGGTGCTTGTTCTGCAGACCTCTGCAGAGCAGGTGCTTGCACAGAGCATCTTCTAAGCCCCACAAGTCAAGGAGAGGGCTTCTCCCTGCAACCCTATCAGTACCTGGCACCAACACAAACAGCATTGCAAGACCCACGACCACATCCCCTGTGCTCTGCAGCGTGCCATTGACTTTACTTAGCATCCTCAAAGGTAGCTTCTCCCCCCTATGCCATTGCAGATATTTTTCTTTGTCCTGCAAAATCATGCAGTATTTGCAGAAGCAGAGCACCCAGCAACACAAGGGAGAGCGGACAAATGTCGCTTCACAGACGCATCGGTCTGCTCCTGACCTTCACCCTGCCCTTTCCCATCACAAACTCTGCAGCAGGGGAGAGAAAAACAGAGATTAAAAGGCAGGCAATACAGGAACATTTTTAATCACCTTTTATAACCTGTGTTCTATAGGACTGAAATGTAAAAAGCACCTTTCCCTTATATTATTCAGAAAGCGGCAAAGTTAATGTGACATATGGGTGTGTAGGTGTGTGTGGGCTGGTTTCTTGGGGGGAGGGAGGGAGGGCTGAGGGCTCTCTCTGTGTTTCAGAGAAATGAAGCAGCACAAGATGTACCAGTTGCTCTGGTAACAAAGCTTCAAAGCTTTTTTTCTTTTTTTTTTTAATAAAGAGTGAAACATCATTTTAAGCATTTTCCAGTTAAGACTTCCTTGCCTGTATGGCAAAAACAAGACCCTGTTTCAGAAACATCCTCTCCCCCCCCATTTGAGTCAGCAAGGAAAGGACCTTCTATCCTAGAGATATTTTAACATTGTAGAGAAACTGATAAATTGAGGTCGCCTGTTTTCCTTCTGATAAAGCCAGCAGGCGTTATCACATATGAGGATGCCAGCCCAGCCCCTTCCCACAAACCAATATGAGTTGATAATAAGCCCAGCACCATCCGTGAGCTGGTGCCTATGGGAGCAGTGGACACCCCACCCCAACAAGCATCCTCGCATGGTGGCACCACCATCCTCTCTGCCGGCACAGGGAGCCATCCCAGTGGAAACAATGGCTTAATATTTAATACTGTGCTCGTAATACGGAAGGATTAAAAAGCAGCTTGTAAGTCTTGTAAATCCATTCACGCTCGCATGGCCCTTACACGACCTTGAAGATGCTGGGCGGTTGGTGCCCGCCCACACGGGTCTGTATCTGGGCATGGATGCGAGGGGTCCCAGCCACTGCCAAAACCATCCCACTGGAAGGAAGAGCCCTGGATGGAGCTGGTTAACTGCTCTGCTGACTTCGTGGGGCAGAGGCAAGGTGCTTCCCTGTCTCAGTCTGACCAAGCAGGCTCTTACCGCAGCACTAGATGATGGGGAAAGCTGGGGAGCTGCCCAAACCAGAGAGTACCAACACCTCAAGTGTTCGTCAAACCATGACAAGGGATGGCTATACATATACACATGCACACGGTTATACTCAGCCTGCCCTGCCACACAACAAAAGCAATCTCTGAAGTGGTTGAAAATAAAAAGAAGGACCCAAGGCCAAGGATTCAACACCAGCAGAACCTACCTGACTCAAGTCACACCCAACTTCACAGCACCACAGTTCATTTGATAAACAACGAGACTGCGGGGTGAAAGGAAATACTTAAAATACACCTTCAAATGCAACAGCTGGTCATCTGGGGTTAGAGCTGTTTGATTAGATTGCAAGACACGGGGGCTGTGGATGACTCCAGTGGTGCAGGAAAGCGTGCTCCATCTGCCCTTGGTGTGCTCAGGACCAGCACACAGCACCCACCACCGCAGGATGGGCATTTGGACGAGGGATGGCCACAGCACAACCTGCTCTGCAGGCAGCGTGTGTGGTTTGCATCCAGCCCAGCCTCTCGAGCAAAGCACAGCAGTCAGTCTTCAGCCATAAAAGCTGTGTATGTAAACTAAGACAAATTCTTTACAGCAACAATCCCCAGGAAATATTAATTGTGTGCAGCATGGCAACTTCTTCCACACAGCTAAAAGCAACAGTGATTCATTATCAAACTATTGACCATCAGCCTTACAGAAAGAGAGACAATAAAACAACTGATTATTAAAAACAATTAATGTCACTCTTGACTCAGGCTAATTATCTGAACTGCTAATAATGGCCCAGGAACCTGCAGAGTCTCTGTTCTCACCAGGGCTGCTGCAAGTGCCCAGCCCTTATCAGCAGCAACCAGGCTGAGCCAGACCTTGGGCAGGCTAAACATGGCACAGACTGCACATTAGTTATTTTCTCATACCTCTCCTCAAAAAAAAATGTAAAAAGCAAGAAAAAAAACCCCACCTTCTAAAAGCCTTTCTTAACATATCCACCTGCCACCCCACCAGCCTGCAGCGGGGGGATGCCCAGGGGTGCCACAAGGAAGGATGCTGCTGTGCAGGGTAGTGCAGAAAGAGCACCCGGGAGGGCAGGACATGCATTATCCCTCCTCATTTGGCAGATGCAAACTCTGGGACAATGTTCCTGAGAACAGGCTTGTGCCTGGGATGTTGTAAAGGGTTTGACATGGGGACCAAAGTGTTCCAGCAGCCCTGCTGCTCCCAGCTCTCCAGCAACAGGCGACCTTGGATTGGAAATGGTTTATTCACTTTCTCACACCCACACACCTCAACATCTTCATCTACTGGGTCAAACCTGGGGGTTTGCCTCTAGGTGGGTCACTCCTGGCTTCTGGCAAATGCCAGATGGGTAATAAATAAACAGACCCTGACAAAAGACCTTGGGATGCATTTCTTCATCGTTTTCCCCCCATATATTGTACCTCAGACAGACACAACACAGGGCAACAAAGAGCAATCACAAAAACCACATCCTCTTCAACTGGCTGCCTAACTTGGGCTGGCAGGGGACAGGGACAGCCTGTGGCCAGGCACCCTGCCTGGAGGTGGCTGGTGGCACCCCGAGGTGGCTCCTGGGGGGTGATCCCTGCTCTGCCCCATCCTGTGATGATGGTGGAGGAGCTCCCCGGGGAGCCACAGCTGTCAGACCTGCAGCTCGCACATCCCACACGCTCTAAATTAGAGTGCAGAATAATGCTGCGTAATGGCTTAGCGATTATATGGCATTTACCAGCTAATTAAACAATCAATAGTTATTGTGCAGTTATGGAGTTCGCCCACAGTACTGTATCTTGTACCCTGTAAAACAAAGCCTTGCTAAAGCTGTAAATGGAGAGCTGCATCCCCAGGGCACCAAGCAAAGCAGCACTTGGCATTAATGACCGTTGTCCTCCTGGTATGGCTGGGAAGGAGCACGTGAGGATGTAATCTCAGCATCATTTATTTTTATGTCGTAAAACTACACAAGATGAGAGAGGCAAAGGTTACCATCTGACCTATTGCATCAAAATCCTGCTTTGGGGTCGCCACGCCTGGGCCGGCATGTGAATGCCACCAGCTAAGCAGGTCTAAGAACACCAGGGGATTGCTTTGGTTTTTAACATATTCAGGGCACAGTAAGCAGTCCACTGCTTGTCTTCCCCCAGCTTTGTAACAATCTACGGGAAAGGTATTTCTGAGTAACCTAGCGTTCCTTTTACTTTCAACCTGTGTATTTATTGGTGTTTGACACATGAGCAGTTGTGGCCCTGACGCTGTGATTTATCCAAGCAATCTAAGCGTACACAGTATTTTAAGGACTTGTTGCTTGCTCTCTAATGCAAAGTAGAGATAAGCAGTAATAATAATGTTCTGGAATATAAAAGCAGCATTTCCTCATGCTTTGGATAATGCTCTGAGGGGTCTTAGTGATTTTTATGTTTACAGTTTTGCTTTCAGCCATCAGCTACCTGCTAAAAAACACTGAGGCAATGTCTGAGTTCCCCAAGTCCAACTCCTTGTATTCCTGTTAGCCACTTCTTTAAGCACCTCAAATAATAATAAAAAAAGAAAATCCAAGGACACAAAAATCCCCTACTTCACCAATGTCTGTCTCAGAAGCTAGCAAGCTCTCAGCCTTTTATCAAAAAAGAGTTTACAACCTATAACATTAGATGCAGAAAATAAAGAAAAGCTTCTGATTCAGTTAGAGAGATAAACCATCACCAGTGTCCTCCCTCACTAAAATAAAAATCAAGCTATTCATGAGAGATTGTTAAGCAGCAAACAAGGAATGTTCTTTCTCTCTGCAATTATCCAAAGTGAAGAGCTTGTGGTTGGGGTCAGAGGAGAGCAAGCAGAGCAGGTCATGGCAGCGTTCAGGTGTCCCTGGGGCATGGCCAGCGCTGGGAAGCACCACTGTGATGCCTTAACCTGCAGTCCTGAGCAAAGAAAGGCCGTCACTTGAAAATACAGAGATCAATCAAAACAAGTTACCTTTGCCTCTGCAGCACAAGCCTTTGATTTACAGAAGCACCGTGTGCTACCTGAAAGGGATCCTCAAATCACGACCCAGAAAGCAGGATCAAAGCACGCCGTGCAGCAAGGTTCACCCTGGTGCCCATGCACTGGCAGAGGGGCGTATGCCCTTTGGGAGCTCTTAGCGTGCACCAAACTTGGCCAATACAGCTTGTCTCCTACGAGCAAGGAGAAGGCGTGTCCTCAACCTCCCCAACACAGCAGATCCTGAGGTTGGCTCCATGAACCGCTTGCTCCCTGATGGCTCTTGTTGCTATGGTTCTATGAGACATTTCTCAGGGTCCCCATCCTGCTGGGCTGCAACATCATTCAGCTGTCAGAACAACATAACCATGCACTTTATCCCATGGAATCAATTGGGGGTTTACACCTTGCACATGTCCCTCCAGATCCTGGCTGGTTACCTGCAGGACACATTTAATCTCCAACACAAAGATGGCCAGGCAGCAGTGTTAGAGCTGGCTGTTGTAAGTCAGATTTTCTGGGGGAACAGCAGGACTACAGTTTGTTTCTGCAGTCTTCAGCACACAAATGTAAAATGCTCTGCTCTGCCTGGGATAATCTCACTTTTGCCTCTTCCCAACAGGAGAGCTGCTCTTCTTGCTTCAGAGAGGGGCCAGCCGTGCAACGGGGAGGCGATGCTCACCAGGCAGAGAGCACAAGGGTCGGACCTGCAAAGCCCTGAAGCCAGCACCAGAGCAGGCACCACAATGAATTATTCCTTCCACATCTAAAAATACAACTGGAGACACACACAGACTGTAAGAGGACAGCAATGGTGCACCTCAGGCAGCACCAGCACAGTGGTGGGAATAACCCAGCCCCACCTGTGATGGGTTTGAAATGGTGGCAGAACAAGCATCTAACCACAGAGGACGCTGCTCCGAGGTATGGACCACTCCTAAAGGCTGTTTCAGAAGGGAGCCAGAAGGTCTGTGTGTCATGAAAGTTGATCCATTTGTTTTGCTGCAAGAGATAAATGCAGCAGCAGTATCTGGAGGAAAAGAATCGTAGAGATCTTATTTCCGCACTAGGGTTTAGGGTGGGACACTATAAACAGTTATATGTGCTTTATATCAAAGTCTCCTTTTGTTTATAGAGCGGGTACTACTCCAAGACTTCAGTTTAAGAGAGCTCTGAAGTCAGCTGTAGCCTGAACTCCTACCTCAATACTTACTAATTTGGTTTGGACAGCAGTGTTCCCCCCCCCATCACCATCCCGTCTGGCACCGGCACCACGTGAATCACACCGAGGACAAGCCAATTACTCCAGCAAGTTAAAAACAGTTAGGAGGGGGATTTTTTTCTTGTACAGCAGAAGAAAAAGGGAACACAGAAGCGTTCACCTCCCAGAAAGCTTACTCTTGGACATTTTTGGGTGTTTTTTTCCCCACTTTGAGGTGAAACACAGACGCACAAGAGAATCAAACACAGCATGAGGAAACCTGATCAGCAGAGCCATGCAACCAGCAGCACCAGCACCAGCGAGCTTATTTCCCTTTTCTGCTCTCCACAAAAACATGACGCTTTCAAAAGGTCGTTAAGAGCGCATAGTTTCCACTGATTGTTAGAAATACGCACCAGTTAAAATTAGGTCACCCTCTACCATTATTTTAGCAGCTGAGAAGAAAAACAGTTCAGAAGGGAACTCCGGTGGTGGGGAACGCAGGGCGGAAAAACAACCAAAACCAGAGGGGAAGGCTCCTTGGAATATCACCTTGATAAGAACATTTTTGGTGTGAGGTATTTTTTTTTCCATTCTTTTTATGTGTTTTTTTTTAAAAAAAACAAAACTTATTCCAGTGCAAAAATTCACACATTTGAAACTCCAGAAATTCCAGTTCATCTTTGGTTCACTTCAATCCCTCTATCCTCAAACTGATGGGATTAGCCTACAGCAGCAGGAGGATGGGGAAACCAGAATTCAGAACAAATGTTTCCTGACAGGTAGCTTTTTAAGCACCCTTCTTCTCTTCAACAGGGGCAGCTCACTGTCTTTTACCGCATGACAGGCAAGAGCTGTGCCTTCCAAGCAACCCAGTAAAAGCACACAAATATATTCTTTCCTATAGTCAAAAGAGAATATGGGCACGATGGGTAAACAGGATCTCTGCGTGCACACACACGCATGAGTACGTGTATATACAGAATTTGTGACCATGCATACAGAAGTTTTTGGAGAATGGGGCCCAGGGGAGCTACAGTCTCCCAGCAGACCCAAAATATTTGGCAAATTCCTCATTCAACCGTGCCAACAAACACCTCCCCACCACATAGCAAGTGCAGATAAACCCAGACTTTGAAATAAATCAATCCTTCCCCAACCCCACAAGCATCATCCACCAAAGAAACCCCACCAAGACGACAAATTCTGGAAATCCCCCAAGCTATGAGGTGTTTGGGACAGGTGATGTAATTTAGCAGAAGGTGGAAATTTTAAACATTCTTGTAAAGAAGTTCCTGGGTTTAAAATTCTGTTCTCCACGGTCCCCTCACTATTCTCATCTGGAGAGCTGTTTCCAGATGTTTATAGAAATTTAAAGCAAACCTACTAACTGTTGTGTTTTTTCTCCTGCGGCAGGTTTCTGCCGGTGGAAAGGGCAGCAGGCAGCCCACGTGCGAACAGGAGCACTAGACTGTAGCAAACTCATTTGGCAGCCTACTACAGCCATAAACTCAGCTCTTAGACGAGATCGAGATTTATCTATTAAAGTGCAGACTTTTCACTCCCTCCTCATCACATAATCAATAAAAAGCAACTGGCGGGAGAGGAAAAAAAAAACCTGATTTATTTTTTAGTGACAGTTTCAGAACTAATATGAATTGCTTATTATAAGAGATCTGTGTGCTACATGGTACTTGCACACAAGACCAAAAAGGCAGAGTTCAGCAAGGCTTCTTGTCAGGCCTGAAACAGGTCAAACCTCACAGACGATGTGCTGGGATGCTCCACGTTCAACACATGGCCGAGGCAAACGGGATCACTTCAGGTGGAGTCCTTACCTTATAGACCTGCCCATAGGTGCCATTGCCAACAAGCTCCACCAGTTCAAAGATTCCCGCAGGATCCTAGGAGAAAAGAAAATAAGAAAACTTAACAAGCAATACTTCTAGATTTCTGCAAAATTAAATATTTAACAAAGATAGATCAACATTTCACCGACAAATGTTTTTAATGTTTTAAGCTTTTCAGGCTGCCCAGTGATTAGCATTACAGTGACGATGAGCAGAAATGTGACACTGCCCATGGCAGCCCTGCCGAGCCCTCCCGGCGCGGGCAGCGGCAGCACTGCTGGCAGCATGGCTCTGCCCAGCCCTGCCCACCTCCAGCATCTGGGCAGCAGATACCAGGCTGGGGCTGGCGAGCAAGCATTGATCTGTTTTACCGGCATCTGCTCGAAATCCAAATGCTCAGTGTATGTTTTAAACACACTAGCAATTATTTGCTATTAAACTTGGGTTTTCTTATGCATCAGCTTTGGAATAAAACAAGCTAAACAGGTGGGGTGTCACTTTTGGGCTCAAAACAGGGTTTTCCAGGTCTGTTCCTGAGGTCAGCAGCGTTAGTGTTACCTGGCCTAAATGTCATTTTTGGTCTGGTGCATCCTGGCCACTGATGCTCTGGTTTGTCAGCTGAGAAGAGCAGATCTAGGGCAGTGCCACATGGGGACACAATGATTTGTGGGTGGCATTGAAGCACCAAAACCCATCCCCAGACCCCCCTCCGCCCGGTGTGTGCCCAGCTAGGGGAAGGGCAGTCGCACATACACGCACACACATACAGACCACAGCTGGCCAGACGCAGTGTACACGCCGGCAAAGTTAAAAGACGATAACAAGCCAAGAGGTATGAGGGAGGGTGGGGAAAGAATAGACCAGTGCTGCTATTTTCTCCTCTTGGTGGGTTTTCCCCTTCCAGAAGCTTTATTTATACTCTTCCGTTCCTCCTCTTGTACTCATCACTCCAATTTCGGATAGCACACTCCCCCTGCAAGCCGCTGGATGTGGAGGCATCCCGGCACCCTGGGGGTCTGCACACCCCTGCGGCCCCTGGCACAGGTGACCCTGGCACCCCCAGCACCACCCATCCTCGCCGCAGGATTTCGAGTTGCCTGAGCTATCGAACAACTTAGCATCCCAGCGAGCACAGGGCTGCCAGCTGCAGTCCGAGTGGATGCGGATGGGTTGATGAACGGCTCTAACAGGCACCAGCGGATCAGCCAGCAGCACTCCTTGGAAGAGAGGAGAGGGACACCCACCACCTCGCTGCTGACACAGAGGTTTCATTCATTACAAAGCCCGCATCAGTGCAAGATGACTTCTGGGTCCAAAAGTCAAACACTGGGTCTTTGTGAGAAGCTGAGAAGTGAGATTCAACATATTAATAACACCGCAAGCCAATTAATCCAAGTCCTGACGTGACTGAGGCACCTTTCCACCCAGCTGAGAATGTGTGCTGCCGCATACCTGCTGGGGTTCGGCACACCTCCATGCCAGGGTCACTGCAACCCCTCTGATCACCCCATACATTTAGAAATGCCACATCCCACTTCTGCCTGTTTCTCCATCATACATACAGCTTCTTCAGGCTGATGCGTGGGGAGCCGCGGGGAGTCCAAGCTCAGCCTTCGCTGGACCCATCTGCAGCAATGGGTGGGGAAGCTGCTGTGGAAGAAGGCTTGGAGACCGCTGAGGACACATTTGCTCTAATGCAAATACACCCCAATAAACCTTCAACCGGTAGCTTGGGCAACGCAGGTGCAGCATCTCAGCTGGATACGGACATACCATGGCTTTACTGCCTTGGTACCAGGCAGGGAAATGTGACAAACGGGTGGGAAAGGGACCTGGCAGTGCACCGGGTTTCGACAAACGGGTGGGAAAGGGACCTGGCAGTGCACCGGGTTTCTACAAACTGGGTGAGAAAGGAGGAGGGAAACATGGCAGCAGCTGCTGTTTATTTTTTGAGTTTCTTTCCTAAGGGTTTTTCCTCTGCAGTGCTGAAAACAACTCTGAAAGAGGCTTTTCCAGTGCTACAAGTATACGTATTTTTGACTATTCACTAGGAGATTAAGGGAGAAGAAAGCTGTGCCTAAGGCAGATGATCAGGAGGTCTGGAGAAACATCCAGGGAAGCAGCTGGCCATTTCTGATAACGAGAACTGCTCTTCACAATATGTTTTCCAACCTCTTTCCACAAATCCTCAAACCACAGAGTACCCCTCCCACCATCCCACGTCACTTCTCACTCTAGTTCTAGAGTATGCAATCATCAGGCGTGGTGCACCTTCACCAGCTTTATCCAAGCCCATCCATCACTCGATTGCCGACCCGCCAGCCCCATGCCTGCCTCCACTGCCCCCACCCCACTTTGGCCAGAGCAGTGTTGTCCTAACCAGGGGCAACTCATGCACTGGGGGGTTTTCCCTCACCGCTCCCACCGTCCACAGCTCCTGCTCCAGCTCCCATGTGCCGAGCAATCCCTCTGCTGTACATCCTCCTCCATCCCATTTCCTCTCCACATTTTTCCAGAAGCATCGCCAAGGTGACTGAGCATCTCACAGCGTGGTGCGGAGTGACACTTCTCCCCTGACGGCTGGCACAAGCCACCCCATCCCAGCACAGCCATGGCAGCATGCTGGGAATGCCAGCAATGCACCGTGCGGGCGCTGATCGCTCCTCCCAGCCACGCTGCCCTCCTCGGCCCCTGCAGCAGGCACTCAGAGGGACAATGCTTCCCCCCAACAGCCACTCTTTGTGCCCACGAGTAATGTGTTGCTAATGGCCTTTACAGAAAATACACAGCAAAGGATGGGGTGGGCAGGGTGGGGAAAAAAAATCCCTCTTTTCCACTCCTGGACTGGCTCCTACATGGAGATGAGCTTTGCATCTTAATAGGTGCCGGAAAATAGGCTGCTCCGATACCGGGTAGGGGGGACATCCTGCACCTTGCACTCTGCAAAGCCCCAGCTGAGATGCTTCAGGAGGGTACCAGAGAGCAGCGACAGCAGCTTGGGCCGGCTGGAACAGGCAGTGAAGGAGGAAAACAGAGAGGCACGCTGGATGGGGTCTTTTATGTCAGCTAGGGGAAAAGAAATCCACCCTGCAGAGCCCTGACAGGGACCAATCCAAGCCAAGCAGGGAGTAATCTCAAACCAAATATAGCCTGCGCTGCAGATCAGGGCTCCCAGCAGCGTGCTGGGTTGCACTTGGCTGGGGGTGGCCTCAAAGCTCATTACAGGCAGCTGCTTCCAGCCTGGCACCCCCCACCTCCCGCCAATGCCCTCTCCCCCATCGAAGGGGGACGCGCAGTCGGTGAGGCTGCAACCCTCTTGCTATGGCAGCCTCCTCTTTCCACACCCCAGAATGCCTTCACAAACTGCATTTATGTTGGTTTTTTTTTTAACTGAAAACATCTGGACTAAATAACAAGCCCATAAATAAAAGGGAAAAAAATTGAGGTGATCTGTTACTTTAGGAAAAGAAGATGCACTGTTTAAAACAGGGGGAAAAGAACCCCTGTCTCTTAAGACAAACACAGAAATAATTTTCAGCTCTAGATTAGCTTAATGCAGAAAAAGCTTGCTATGGTTTAGCAGCATGCCAGCTCCAGGAGGGGTGGGCAGGGCAGGGGCGACTGCACAAGCCCAGGCAAGGGGTTGCAGAGCTGCAGGGACACCGTTGGACATTTGCACATCACCCACTACCAGCTATTCCCGTTTCAGACCTGCAGTGATGCGCAGCTCGACCGCTTCCTGCTAAGGAAAGAAAAAGGATATTTTTAGTTTAAAAAAGCTTTCTGGGATGGTGCACCCTGCTACCAGAAGACCCCAGCTATACCTTTCTCCATAGGAAGGTGCCACTGGCCCCAGCTGCTTGCCTGCCACGGCACACAAAGCCCCTTTGAGGAGGAAGGAGTTACTCAGAATTTGTGCCAGAAGACACAGGAGCAAACTCGGGCATGGGGCTCTTCATAAAACAAAACACTCAACAGGAGGATCCTTCAGTTGCTCATGGGATGGGAAATGTTTTGCGCCGTGGCAAGGGCGGTGCAGACCTGGTGGTCCTCCAGCCAGGGACGGGCTGGCACCCGAGCTCTCCCGTGGAGGGATCTGACCCTGCTTCCACAGCTGCAGCCAGGACAGGTTCCATTTCAAGTGGGAAATTCTTATGCTCCTCACTCACCTCCTAGGAAAATCAGTGGTACTAAAGTCTCAGTGGCTAAAACCAGTCAGACACAGAACAAGGCAAGAGCATCATCTTTTCCAGCAATATCATGGGGAGAAAAAAAGTCCGCTTTATTTCAATAAACAGTATATTTAAAACTACTGCATTATCAGAAAAGGGACTTCTGTACATGGATGATAAAGCAGGATGTATCCAAATTGCAGCAACAAAACCAGCATCCCTTCTGAAGGGCTTATCGGTGTAGAGCACGCAGCAGCGGGGCTCACAGCAGGAGCAGCTCCTGGTTCAAACTGCTCGGCTCTGCCTAACCCAGACCCCGCAGAACTCAAGCTGAACGACATCCTCACTTATGCCATGACATCTCAATGAGTCCAAGGCACAAAAGAGCCAACACTTTGCTTGAGGAGACTATTTGGAGAGCAATACCCATACCCACGGCTAAGTCAGCTAAGAGACATGTACTGGTGTTGGCTCCAGTGACCACTGAGTTAGCAGATCACCAGTCATCTGTCCTTAAATATGGCCAGGCAGATGTCCACAAACACAAGAAGCGTTTATACACAGTCTGTATACCCAACTTGTCTGTTTTCCCTGGAGGAGCCTCATCTTTCTCTCTTCTAGCCCACACAAAAGCTATGCAACAGCAGAGTTACATGAGGAGACAGTTGGAGAAATGCTTCGGGGGAACCGAGGGGCACACCAATTAAATCACGATTGCTGTGAATGGACGGGAGGGGAAACGAGAGATCAGGGCCTCTATAATCATTGTGCACTTAGTCCCCCAATTCTGAGCAGCTAATGACAACTTCCAGCCAAAAATCATGACGATAACCAGTCATTAAGCAAATGTTACAACCCTAGAGAAGGAAAACGCACCGCATAACTGGAGGCAGCACACAGCTATGGGTCAGGAACAGCGGAGCATCCCCAGGCACTAGTTAGCCGAAGCAACTCCATAGCACTAGGAGAGGTTTTTTAATCTCCACTAAGAATAAAGCCTGTGCAACTAACATTTGCAAACATCAGGATTTTATGAGCCTCTGCCTCACAGCTGTAATAAAACAGCCTCTAACAGAGATCCCATTAAACTGATCAGGCTTACAAAGGCACTCACTCACAGCCCTCCATACCAGACCAGCGAGCTCTGCCTCTGAGCAGGTGCCTCTACTTGGACAAATCCTGGCAGTCACAAGGAGAGATTTTTGGCACTGGGAAGCACCAAGGGTCATTCCCCTCAAGCAGTTGGCTCTCGTTAATTAACAGCAATGCTATGGCATGCAGAAAGCTTGCATGTACAGGAGAGCCATAATCCCACCCAGTGTCACACAGCCTGGCATGACAGCAGCGGGCAGCACTCCCAACACAAGTGTTTGTCTTGAGATGTGGTGTATGTCCACGACTGCCTGGAGAAAGTCGAGTCTTCTAACCCCACCAAGCTCCAACCAGAAGAGGAAGATGATTAATTCAGAGTGTAACAAAAGACTTTGAGAGGAAAGCAGGAGAGACAGGAAAGCTCTTCAGCAATTCAATTCGATATGTGAAATTGTCGTCAGGGTAATGTATTCCTGATTATGCAAAACATCACTATGAGGAATGAGTATAAGGATCAAGCCTTTAGTTCACATACTATACACTTGCCCAAATTCTGTGTCCCAAGGCCAAATGCCCAAGCTGGGCCACACTCTGTGAATCTATCCTTCATCTTAGTAACTAAGTCAGCAGCTCTGTAGACCGCCATGCACATCTCCCAAGCATCAAAACTCGAATAACCTCGAGCTCTAAGAGGTCAACAGCTATTCCTTCTGAAGACACATCAATTCACCCATTTTGCCATACTTTTTACGCTGGTTT
>NW_010125668.1:364-13045 GCF_000699245.1 Pterocles gutturalis | reverse complement strand
TTGAAGCACTTGTATTATTTGACAAAAGGAGGTCCAGATCAGCTTGGGGAAGCTACCCCAAACGGCATGTATTTCAAAGAAAAATGTAGGGGTTTGAAGAGTACTTGAAGACACAGTTGCTTTTTAGTAATCTACTAGCTGTCTCCATCTCCAAGGCACTTCTAGCTAACAGCTCTGTGAGTAACACAAAGATGGACTGCACAAGCCAGGCGAGGATTGCTAATATAGCTGCAGACAACAGCAAGCGAAGCACGAAGGCAAAGGCCCATGCAACAAAACATTCATCGAGTTACTGGGAACTTCCAGAAAAAGAGGCTGGGGACATTACCTTTTTGAGCTTCAAACACTGCCTTCCCATCACACAGACATAGCCCTAAGCATGCCCATTAATTAAAGCAGTGCAAAAAACCTCAATAGGCTGCACAGGTATTTATTTTTATTTTTAGATACTTTGCTTTGGTTATAAGCCAAGTAATGAAGAAGAACCACAGTGGACTACTGGATGCTACACAGCTCTCATGGGGATTGCTTAATCTCATGTCTTCTCCTCCCAGCTTTGGTACTTTTCCCCTCCCTCGCCCACCCATCCAGGGACTCACAAGACAAGCTATCATCAATGCCATCTACCACTGCACCTCCTGCCTACTCAAGCAATACAAGCTGCTCTACTTGGAAGAGTAATAAGGAACTCGCTGAGGGTTTTGTTTTCATTTTGAAGAAGCAGTTTGTCCTCCCTCACCCCCAAACACCCAGCTCCATATCTTAAATTAAGATGTTAATGAAGAAACAACACTCTTATACAGCACAGGAAAAACTGTTGTCAAGGCTAAGTTATTAACAGGAAAAAATTCCTCCACTTGACAGCTGACAGAAGCCTGTTTACAAATCTACTTGAACCATTCCTCTTCAGCATTTCACGTTGAGCCATTCCTCCAGCCCCTCCTGAGAGCCACTTGTGTGCTCTGCCCATCTTCTCTTCCTAAACCCTAAATCAGCTCTCCTGGCTCTCCAGCACTCCTCTCCCTAGCTTCTCACCGCAGCAAAGCTCCAGCCACCACACGTGCATCTCTTTCCCCTCCAAAATGCTAAGACCTGCCAACAGTTTGCAACAGCAAAATTAAATAAGAACTAATCACCACATTGGGTTTTTCAGTCAATAAAGTTGGATTACTTCTTCACTATTACCCATTCCATTTAAGACGTAAGCATGGATTTGTAGCCACCAGCCAGCAAAGGTATAGCCAACACCACTACTGAAGGAAGGAAAAAATCCCCCATGCACATACACACCCCAGTCCCACTTGGTCCTGCTGAGGCCAAGCCACTGAAGCTAAGATGTATCAACCTATTCCACATTTCCTGCTCACAGACTAGCACTTGTACATACACAATTAGAGTTCTTCTGACCTAGTTTCTCCTTCCTACCACAGCAACAGTAAAAGCAGCCGTTCTCTACACCCTCCACAAATATGAAAAATGGGAGCTCCAAGCCAGTAAGGAACACGTCCAGACCTGGAAACAAAGGTTTTCCAAACCAAGATGATGCATTTGTACCACTGCAGACAGCAGGTCCCACATCCCAAGATGCAGCAGTGATATCAGGAGAGGACAACAATAACTACACTCCATAAATAAAGCTAATCTTGCCCCACCAGGACACACTGGAGCAGCTCAGTCTAAGGAAAAGCCATCCACAAGCTACACACAACTACTCAGAACAAAAATGGTCCAAGCCTCTTCTCCATTCCTTCAAAAGCCTGACCTAAGCATCACTAGCAACAAGGTGACTCCATCCCATCATGATGTCTCTCAAGCAAGAGGCAACAAGTTTTAACTTGAAGCTAATGAAGATCAACATCTGGCCTCCATGAGTCTCACCAGGGTAAGAAGATGCTAACTGAGATGTTCCATACCCCTTGAGACAATACAATTCTGCTTATTCTTCATTTGAAGTTGGACTCCCTTCAGATCAGAAAATCCTCTCTCATTTTTAAAGCTCTACTGCACATCCCATAGATACCCAGGACAGACTCCACAAATTGTTTGCAGTTGTATGGTAAGCCCTCCTTCCAGTTCACAGAAGACTGTTCATCTAGAAGAGTTAGAAGTCAATCAGCCCAGAAGTACCAGCAAAAGCACTACTATTAAGTGAACCCCGAGGTTTTCAACGCTGTGTTAGATGAATGCAGTCCCAGTACAATCAGCCACTTCAACATATGCCTAATTTAAGCACACAACTTCAACGGGACAATATATAAAAGGCTTGGCTAAGCTTAGTGTCTCTAAAAAGCCACAGTGCCAATTATAAATCATATCTATAGGCCCCAGAAGATCTAAAGTCACTACTAGTATTGTACCACACTTCTTTGGATGCAGACATCAATTAGAGCACAGCAGCTGGACACTCTCCTCGCTGGAAGTTACTTATCTGCAGTTTCAGACCAATAAGATATTATTCCTAAATGTTTAGATCTCATCCCTCTGAGAAATAAAGAGTTTCACCTTGGCCAGCAAATGTTTGCTTCAAGCTGAAATTGCTACCTACTAGTAAATGCTGTCAAAGGTTTATGGGGTCTCAGGGGAGTTGGTTTAATTACTTACCAAAGCAGCTGTTTCAGGAACTACAGCCTCTTAACGCACCACTCCTAGAGGCACACTTTGAAAAGAAAGGTTGCTGCCAAGCTCAGACCAAAAGCAGAGAGACCTCTCTCGCGTGCTAGCAAAAAATTCAGTCTCCAACAGCAGGTCACATTTGTGATTGGGTCTGCAGATGTCTGTAGGGGTGACAGCTCAGAAGCCAGTTTGCACCTTTCCAAGTCACTGCAGAATGGACATCCCAGCTTCTGCAGCCCTCACAGGAGACTGCTGAGGTCAGACATCTGGGATTGCCTTTGTCAAGAAAAGACAGCCTTGCTCCTTGCTTGTAGTGAGAGTTATGGCCAGTGGCATGCCTTAAAATGGGAGAACGCCTCACTTCCAGATGCATTTAGGAGCAAAAAAAGCTAAGCAATCTTAAAACCCTTTGCTTTTTAGAAGTAGGATGGTTTTGCACCTCTGATTTTAAGTTATTTGAGGAAATGAGCTGAGCTGACCAGGGAAAAGCTGACAGGGATGAAATGGTTGTGTCATTGTGGCACCAGCAACCTACAGACTACAGCCTTCAACAGCAGGGATCTGTGCAACAACCCACATACAGGCTGGGCATGGAGGCATGCACACCAAGGAGCCTCAGAGAGACTTAAAGCCAAGGGAGAGCTGAGAAGGCATCACGGCCAGAGCTGTGACCATTCCCGTTCACCCAGCAGCAGCAGATGAACACGACAGCTGAAGACACCGCACCTGGGAGGGCTCAGTCTTGTGGAGCTGCTGGGAACCCTTCGTGCCATCTGAGCAGAGCAGGAGTTACACATTGGTCTTAAGAGAGACAACATGGGTGGAAAGCCTTGCCCATCAGAAATCACTACATCCCAGTTTAAAGTGATTGCCATTACTTTTTAGTATTTTGTTGAAAACCAGGCAAAGTCCCTATATGTGTCTGGAGAAACATCACCTCCCCACTGGATTCAGTCAAGTTTCTCACATCAGTCCAATTTTCACAGATCTGGAGATGGAGTTATCTGCTGGTTTAGTGCTTTTCAAAGAGCTTACCCACTGCCTGTCGCTTTTAATCAGCTTCTTACAGTTGGTTCTGCAAGGGCTGGTTAGCAGAAGAGGATCAGATAACTCTCCAGTAGCAATAGTTTCAAAAAAAGGACAATATGGGGAGCAAATCACATTGAATTCTTGAGCATTCAACTAGTTGCAGAACCCTCCAAGACACAGTGAACAGACTGTAAAAATTACAGCTATACTCAACAAGCTCCCAAACCCATGCATTACAAACACATTTTTCATAGAATTGTCTTGACAAAGCAGCAAAATGATTTAAAAGAATATCAAATACATGTTGATTTGTGTGTTCCGTATCTGGAAAGACCTTTCTCACCCAAGAGTTAACAAGTTGTGGGGAAGGGGGAAGGAAGGCTTCTCACCTTTTTCCTACATTTCACAGGCTGCCTCCAGTAATGCCAGACTCAGCAGGGAGTCTGAAGGTTTGGTCTTGACAGATGCTCACTTAAACTGTGGGGGGGAAACAAGGTCCCACAGCAAAAAGCAAGCTCCTGCCTGATGCATGCCCAAAAAAACGCCTGAAAGTCAGGAACAATCCACAGTTGCTGAAATGATTTGCAACAATTTTTTGCCAGGTCGTAAAGATTTCCCATAGGAAGACTTCTGTATTTCTTGGTGGCTTCTTACATTGTGAAACACTCTCATAAATTCAAGGAGATGCTTTTTATTTCAAATCCCAATGCCCCAAATTACTACATTCGGGGTGGGGGGGGCAAGGATTACTCAGTTAGGAGATGCTTTTTATTTCAAATCCCAATGTCCCAAATTACTACATTCGGGGTGGAGGGGGGGCAAGGATTACTCAGTCTAGTTCATTTGATATATGCATTACAGTAGCACTTCAGCTAAGACAAAGTGGATGGACCTTTCTCACACAGGCATCCCAGGAAGGTGTGCTGGTTCTGCTTTGAAAGTCACCACGATGCCCTGTAAATCCAACCACCACCTTCTGCTTTACGGCATCAACTGAGCTCCCTGTCAAATTACAACCCCACAACACCTCCCTGCCTTGGGAGCAATCTGCTAGCTCCGGTCCCTGGAGCTAGCCATGACATTATCTAGCCCCTGCCTAGCAAAACGCTCTTTCCTAGAGCTCCAGTTTTATTTACCAGCTCACACAAGCATGCTGGAAACATTAACACAACACACACATTGCAGCAAAGCAAGCCCTGCTAAGACCACAGGTAGAAGCTGCTGAAGACCAGCACAAAATGGAAAAACAAAGCAGGCAGAGAAGTCCATAGTACTTGGTTTTTCAACAGAGAAATCCCACCCAGTAGCAGACCAAGCCCTCCTGCAGGCACAGGATGCCCCAGGAGCTCAGCATCCACCAGCCGCCCATTTCAGCCCTGCCCACAGTCCTTCCCCACGCTCAGACGTGGAGGAAGCTCTTCAGGTCCACCTTCTCCAACCCAAGAGAAACAACTGCACATCCTCAAGTATGATTTGGCCCACAATTGTAAGTGGTGAGATTAATTGTGTGGGTGTAGGGATGTGAAAAGGGATGGGAAACATTTGCAACTGCTTCTAAATTAACTGTCATTATTGTTATTTTATTTGCTAAACTCTCTGGGGCTAGATTTTATTTTAGAAAACTGAACATATCAGATTAATCAACTTAAAATAAATGGTCTAGATTTATTTATTTCTGCTGTATCTACTTCTCTTTAAGCTTGGCAAGTCACTGCATTCTTTCCATCCTGTGAAAGAAAAAGAAAAAGAACAGGGGATTTACTTTATTATTAAAGGAACCTCTACAAAGCTTAGCAGTTCTGCAAGTTTAAATCATGGCGAAGGTATGTTGTAAAGGAGGACAAATGCAAGGCTGGAGCTGGTTTCCGTATGCTGCAGACACAGGTGCTGGGAGCCCAGCAGCAGAGTCTCAACACACAGTTCAAGCAAATCAGATCAATTCACCAGTATTTTAGACAGCCTGAGAGTTGAAAGACACCGTACCATACTGCAAAGCCCAATGAGCAAACACACCAGGGGCCATCCCAGTGTGAGACACCCAGATCCAGCCACACTTGCAGAAAAGTCCTGCCAGCGAGGGAGAAGCTTAATCTCCTCTAGTCAGATTTCACTGTTCCCGAGTCCTCCGGAAGTTAGGTCAGCATCCTCCTCCCCTCCTCATCTCCTGCCCTCTGCTTTAGCAACACAGCAATACCTCTGCCAGCAAGCTAAAAAGAAAAGCCCTCACACACATTATATGCTGAAGAAAATTAATCTTTTGTTCCACAGAATATTAAGTGGATTACATGTACAGCCTCCAAGGAGAAAAATGTTGATTTCCATGTATCTTGTGCTATTATTCACCTCTATTAGTTTTTTTCTACCAGCATAACATTAGTCATGATAATTTCCCATTATTCAGTGCAGAGCTCAACTGGCTGAACAGACCAAGCAACGAGAGTAAGAGCAGGACCTCTCCATGGCCGTGAGGAACACTAAACCACTGTGGCACTGTTGCTGCACAGGACAACATTCAAAGTGAAGAACAAACCCAGCTTCTTTTTTTTTTTTTTGGACGACTTCATGGCAGGATCATCCTTGAGCATCAATGTCTCCTTGTAAGGTAACAGAATAGCACCATGTAAACTACTGCAAAGTGCCACCAGCTGACTTACTAGAGTTTTACACTTTCTTTGCAGAGGTGTTAATGACTCTAAAAAAGCAGAAGACTCAGATAAGCACCTTTAATACCATTTAGATGCTTACCATTAGGAAAAACTGAGAGCTTGCAGGGGCCAGACTCTCGGAGGGCGGCATACCCATTGAGCTGCTGCTCATGTGAGAGGAGTGTAAATTACTCAGCACAGAGTAAGCAAGATCAAAGCCACTCTGAAAGGATGCAACCCACTGACAGCGATGTAAACTCAGCCCAAGCTTTTCTGAATATTTCACAAGCAGGCTGATGAGTTTAAAAGGCCAAAAGGAAGGTTTTGATGATGCTACACAACACAAGGAAGGAAAGAGAAAAATCTCAGGACGTGTGCTTCTTTCTAGACATGATACACGACCAAGAACTCAGCCCCAGCTTGATGCATGTAGACATTCGTACTTTCCATTTACATCTTGCTGGTCTGAGCAGGAAAGAGCAACACAAGTTCTCAGCTGTAATTCCCAGGCTCTGTCTCCTTTTTTATAGTTCCTAGAATAATTTGAATACTACACAATAAACGTCAGAGCTGATAAGAAAAGCCTTATCGGATGAAGTAACTTACAGCCTCCCACGTGGGCAAGACAAAGAGCTAATGGCTGCAGAGCAGATAAGGCTGCTCATAACCAGAAATCAAACCCATGCAGGAGTTTCAGCAACCACACGCCGTCTCAGAAAGTAAACTAAATAGCACAAAAAAAAACCCTGCCAGGCCACGCTAAATCCTCAGAGAGCGGTCTGTGGCACCCAGCAGACAGCATCACCTCATCCCACCTTGCAGACCCAGCTAGCCCATCGCTGTCTCTCCTGGTCAGAGGCAGGGCAGCTGCAGCAGTCCTATTGCAAGCCAACTGCGGTGCGTGCTCAGCCGAGCTCCAGTCCACCTCACAGCCCCAGGCTGCAGCGAGGAAGACAAATTACTACAAAACCAAGATGCCCTTGTAATCCTATCCTCCTCTGAGGACCTGAGGTATTGGAAAAGAGTATTTCATTACGCTGGGAAGCCAGTTCAGCTATCAGCGTTTCCCCAGACTGCAAGTGCTCTGAAGCCAGGATGGAGTTTTCGGTCGAGGTGACAGTGAGCACTGTGCTACAACGCACACCATAAGAAAATTCAGAGTTCTCCAACTCGATCCATCAAGAAGCCCAACATACAGGCATAAAGTTAACCCTGTTGACTTTAGCATCCCTCCCAGGGCCCAAACAAACTCCAGTGCCACATCCCACCATTGCCAAATATCCAGACTGTTCAGTGATATCGAAACTCATGGCAGGTTGCTGGCAACACAGTCACACCTTGGGTTCCCCACATCACTTACCCTAAAAGAAAGATGCAGGATGTGATCCTCACCACTGAGTCCTTCCAAGAACTCTAACCTGTTGGGTACTATCTCCCCATCCGATTTCCGTCCTGAAAATTGACACCTGCAAGTTATTTCCCTTCCCTCGTGTCCTAAACTTCACGCTGTCTTCGCAGGTATAGAAGAAAAGCATTTATTCAAAGGAATTTGCTCATCAAGTCTTGCAGACACCAAACACACGTGTTATCTAATTTTAGGAGACCACAGCTTAATGGCTACAGCGCAGAATGAGAGGCCACAGGGTTTGACTTCTACTCCCAACTCTGCCAGGGCTGCATCACCTGTAAGTGAATCTAGAGAAGATGCTTGACCCCTCCTCACCTTGATTTCCCCTGCTATGAGACTATCCTAGCATTCCTTTCCTCACAGGGGATCTTATCTATAAACTCCTCATTAGCATCTGAAAAGAGTTAGGCATCTCCGGATGTGTATGTAAAGTGTGAAAGAGTGGAGAGGCAGCACTGGCCACGGAGCCTGGAGACACATCCTCCTCAGTGTACTCAGGCAAACTGACCCACATTGCACTCCACATCTGTGCTGAGAGAGAAATCTTAATCCTTTCCCTCTACAGGGAAGGAAAAAAAACAACTATTTCTTTCTTCTTGAGAAAGCTCAGAGAGGAGATGAAATTCTGGGTCTCTGTAAGTCAAGGAAACCATGCGAGAATCTTTCACTGAAGTATCCAGAGACTCCACCACCTCCAGATAGTCACCTGCAGAACTGCCCCATAGGCAACACCACCACTAAACACAACCACCTTCCCTTTCCCCCTAGTGCCCTGGATGCCTCTGCTATGGTGCAGAGAGGGCTTCTTCTGGTGTTAATAGACACTTCCAGTTGGAAAACAGGTATCAACAAGCAGGATAATATTTAAGATCTTTTGGGGAAGAAGGAAAGTCACTCCATCCTGACCTGTTCCCATCTTTCCCCATTGCCTCAGCTAACCTTGGAGCTAGCTCACATCAACCTGCTGGGACTGCTCCACTACAGCAAGACCTTGGCTCCTAGACGGGTCCGCAAAACCTCCTGCTTCCTCCTGAGTGGCAAAAGACAGTGCACTGAAGGACAGAAGGTACGTCCACCCCAGCCTAGCCACAGGGAACTGAAAGGCCTCAGAGGAGCAGCTGGCCCAGGAATTTTCAGGGGGGGAAAAAAAAAAAAGGAAAAAGGAAAGGCTCAGATCTTTTTAAAAAGAAGATTAAAATGTCCTATTGTTCCATAATTAATGGAAGGCAGAAGAGGTTTTATGGACTCATTGAGAAACAGAGGGTGAGCATTAGAAAGCACATTTCAGTACTTCATGATCACAAGGTGAGCTGCTTGCATAATACCGACAAAGAACATGAACGCTGGTATCACAAGGCAGTTATGAAACTTGGGCTTTAAATGGTAAATAACAATAATACAGTAATTAAGCTTCATAATTTTTTTTTTTAACTGCAAAGTAGAAGCTGCAGCCTTCAACAGAGGCGTGGCTCTCTCTGGCAAGGTGCACACATGACGGATGTCCCCTGTCCCACCACCCTTGCAGCACCAGGGACCCATCCCACCCCACAGCCTTGCTACCAGTCCCATCGCTTCTTCAGACCTGCCCCAGGGGCGGCTCCAAGATCACACCAAGGCAGAGGCTGTGAACCTGTGAGGAGCAGGAGAATGAGGGAATGAACCTGAAAAACTGCACTTTGCGAGTGAACTACTAGACCCTGACCAAGCTTCTCAGCCTTCCTCCCCGATGGTTGACACAAACACATGCTCTCGTGAATTGCTCCAGTGTGACCAGGACATACAGCCTCCCCTACAAGACACATAATGTAGAGCAGCAAAATGTCATGAAAATCAAGGGCAAACGAACACAGAAGACAGTCCCTCCCCCTACCACCACTTCTATTTTTAGGCAGACAGATTAGCTTGGAGCAGTTTTACTGGGTTCTGATAATGAGCAGGGCTCTTGCATCTTCTCTCGAGGACGTTTCCTCCGTGCAGGCACTTGGCTTTACACCAGTGGCACGGAAGAGGTCATGCCAACCAGTGAAAGCAAAACCACGACTTGTTGTGAAAGGGTCTTGAGAAAGTGACTCTGGCTTTGACCTTGTGCCCCATCTCCCCCGCCAACCCCACCGCTTTGGGTTTTTTTGGGGGGAGGTGGGTATGGTGTATCCTCCTACAAGTCATCCTTCCCTTGGAACCACATGATAAACCCTTTGCCCATTCCAAAGTGTAATGCTCTTACTCTTGCTTCTCAAAGGGTGTGAACTGATACACCCTGGAAATGCAGGTCTCCATGTAAAGGACATTTGACCTTCCCAGGCCTGAGCACGTGTAAGATGGGACAGAGAGGCAGCCCAGCCATCCTTCAGCCTGTAATGCTCTACCCCAACACAGCAACCCCAACTCCACTCGTGGCAGAGAAACTATGGGCCCGGTCCTCTCAGAGCACCACCAGGTCTAAGAGCCAGACTGGAAATCACCACAGGAGAAGCCACCACCTGAGATCCAGCTGCTAAGTGAAAACCAACAGCGTTCTGCACTGGTTTGCTTTACCAAAGAGCAAAAGCCCCCCTACTGTGGGTCCTCTCTGGTGCTGGAGCTGACAAGGATGGCAAGAGAGACACGATGACATGCACAGCAGCAGGTCCACTATACTAATGGTGCGGGACTTGCTAAAGAAGAGGATGATAATTATCAAAGGAGCAAGACAAAACAAAGATGTGTAGAAGATCTGGGTTCCCTTGCACTCGCAGATTCTTTTCAGGAAGAGATGTTCCTGCATCCTTCAGAGAGATTTGTTCCTAAGGTACAACACACCAATTTTCTGCAATGCAGCCATTCATACATTCAATGTCCTTTGGTTGCTTCACATTGCCTTGACAGCAACATCTGGGTGCAAAGCTTTCCTCCTTCCAGTCCACCCCTCCTCATCTCCTCAAAGCTCAACCTGCCTCCCCAGCCCTCCACCACCCCCCTCCCATCTCATCAAGGACCATGCTGGTGCTGCGTAAGTGAGTTCCTGCCCCTGGGCACATGCACCTTTGCACCAGGTTCTCGCTTTCTTCTGCGGATTGCAAAACCTCATTTATTGAGGAAAAACAGTAGCTCAATACAAGGAAGCATTTAAAACAGCTAGTAGACGATTAACAGACGAGTGCTGAAGTCAATTGCTACAGGAGTACCGCAAGTTCCTTACAGGCATAAAAACTTCTCATCCCGCATCCATTTGGCAGACATTGGAGACAAGGAGCTCACAGAGAGATCGTGCCTGGTGAAGCCCTCGCTGCAGGGGAGGACATGGCCACAGATGGTTAGCTCTTCGCCTCCCTCTCCCCAGCCCCCAGGTTCCCAACTGCAGCTCTCCAGCTCAGGGCTCCCCACCAGTAGCACCACAGGGACCTTCCCAGAGAGGATCCTGTTCCTACCTTCCTGCTCTCCCATCAGCCAGCTGCCTCCAAGACCTCCCTCCCAACACTAAGCCCTTGCCAAGCAGCCTTTACAAAGGTGAACATGGCTTTCCGTGCTCCTTGCACAATTAACATCCACCCACCTCCCTCCCACCAGCAGGCACTTGCCCTCCGGCCAGCTGAGCTGTCTGGCAGGAAGGAGAGCCATCAGGGTTCCCACCCTCAGACAACATCATGTCAAGCAGAAGGCTGGGGAGGAGAAGTACAAAGTGTGTCGCATGGCTCTTGTAACCAAGGCCAAAGAAGCAGCATCATTTCTGCTCAGGGCCTTTGCCTTTTCATGCTAGAGTCCCCCAGAGCCAAGTAAAGGTGCTTCAGCACTCTTAAGTATCAGCTATTTTTAAGAAACAATATCCTGGCTTTTATATCACACAATGAAGAAGTTACTGGGATTTGGCACCTTCCTCCTTAACAGGCCATCATTAACAAGTGACTCATATTATATTGCAGCATGAGTCATCTTGGCAGAGGTCACCATCATAAGCGACAACTAGTCTTCAATTATTTCCTTCAAGTTGAATTAAAGGTATATTGTTATGCTAATTTTACATCTGCTCCATCCTATCTTTCCATCCACTGTCTCCTGAGCAACCTGGAATTTCACCACATGGCCCAAACTGCCTCTGGAAGAGCTTTCCCACCATGGTGTAGTTACAGGTTGTCCCAAAACGTGGGCACGCCAATGGATGGGTTTTCAGTTACAGCATCTAATATCTAAAGCAGCTTTCCATCCCTCCTCCCACTGCTGCTCTGCAGGTGCAACAAGCTGCTGTCCCTGCCACCTTCCTGCTCCGTTCACGCTTGATCACGATGACTTTCCAAGGGTCCAGGGCTTGCCCACTGCTCAAATACAACCGCCTTCAGGCTGCGACACCACATCATTGCCTCCAAGAGCAGGGGCAAAGACGACCAACAAACAAAATCACTTCCAACTATGCCCAGCTACTGAAGAAGCTATTACAGGCCATGAGCAGGGCACATAGAGAAGGAGGCATTTTCAGCCATTTTCTAGGCATGCAGCCCCACATTTCAACAGGGCTCCAGCCTCTCCCCTCCACTCCTGCTCCCTTCGCTCACCCCCCCACACAACATACCTACCACAACTCTCCAACCAGTGATCCAGGAGAAGACAGCATCCCTGCCAGGGCAGGGCACTTGGCTCAAGGAGCACAGCTTTGCCCATGAGAAAACACGGCCATTACCAGCACAATCACCAGCGGAGCACTCTGTTTGTATTTATAGCAGTCAAACACAGTCACACTGGCTGCGAGGTTCACTTTGGAGAGCATTTGTAAACTGCTCTCACTACTGGAATCCCATTTAGCTATTACAGCCTCTTCAGCCATGCTAACAGACCGATCCCCACAGAATAGCAATGGGAAGAGCAGAGTCATCATACTGTGTACTGAAGCTAATCAATACGTAAAAGCTGAAGATTTATTGCACTGAAGACAGCCTGTCTGCATAGCCAGAGAATGCATTTAAAGCCCTTTTAATTTCGTTGCCTTGGCCTCTGGTTTTGCTCCAGGAACACAGT
>NW_010125668.1:0-343 GCF_000699245.1 Pterocles gutturalis | reverse complement strand
AAAATGGTGGCATCTGCAGACACAGGAGAGAAGCCCCCCACAAACACCCATCGTGAGTATTCAGTGGGAGGATATAACACAGAAACCACAAGTCTAAGGGCAATGCCCCTTCTTTTCCAGAGAAGTTTCACGTGCGAGAACAGGTCTATGGCTAATTCAGCATCTCCCATACAAATCAATAACTGGGAAAATGGTGGCCTGTGTTTCGAAGGAGGTCTGTGTGCCAGGCAAAGGGACACTGGCTGTGCCATTCCATAGGCACACTCACCCACTAAGCTGTCCTACTCCGCCCAAGAGTGAACAGTTAGATCCACATTTACTTATATATTTATATTTTATAAAA
>NW_010125667.1:0-9282 GCF_000699245.1 Pterocles gutturalis | reverse complement strand
AATCACGAGTACTGCTGCTTAAACTGATGAAAGCAGTCACCAGCACCACAGCAAGAATATGTACATTTTTCATTCCACTGTTTATTTTTTCTGCTCAGTGCCAGCACAAGCATTTCTGCTGCTGCACAGTGAACTGAATTAGAGAACTGATCTGACTGAAAAATAACCTGATTCTTCACTTCCAATCCACTACCCTGACTCACTGGCCCGTCCCGACAGCAGGCATTTCCATAGGTTTATTATGTACATGCAATTTAAGCAGATCAAGAAGAGAAATATACTGCACATTTGAAACGGAACTTTACCATACAGGTTTATTTGCTATTCAGATCATTGCTGGCAGAAACTTAGGGAACATTACTCTTGCTGTGAGCATAACCAAAACAATTTAAATGCTACAGATTTTGTCATAATTTTTCTTCTGGTTTGAAGACATTTCCACGCAAGACAAGAAATACACCTAATCTTTTCTCTCAAATGATCCTGCAATGGAGTCACAAGGTGAAGGCAGTAGAGCAGAATCCTGCCTTCACTGAAAGAAGTGACAGAAGAGCTGGGTTAACAATAATCTTGAGACATAAAACACAAAGCTACTGGAAAATATGCTACCTAAAGTATCCGTGGAGACTAGGCTACACCAGTGAGGCTTTGTCTGTCCTATCCAGAGTAAGAGATAGTACAAAATTTACCTGCTGTTGTGAATAGCTTCTGAAAATTCTTCTTTGCATTGACGTGTCCTCTGAAGCATCAGTTTAAGAGCTCTCCTTCCTTAAATTGTACCTTCATTAGGGCAGGAATATAATTATTCTCATATTCTTACTTGGCATAGGAAGTAAGGAGAGGAAACTAATAACATTTCTGCTATTGAGAACCTATCACTAAAAACAAGCAAGTGCCAGCACATTACAAACAAGTCAGTTTCCAAAGAATTCTTCTCCCCAGAACAGCCAGAGCATTACTGCTTGAACAGGAAGAGAGAAGACCCTAAAAATGAATATGGATTGTTTTCCTCCTCAAAGGAAATCTGCAATTATGCCAAGCAATTTACGAAGACTGTATTGCTTTAAGGACAAATGGGATTATAACTGTTCCATGAAGTTTAACAATTCGTACCCCATCTACACTACAAAAACCTGACCCTGCTCTAAGAAAAACAGGGAACAATCATAACAGAAATAACTCCTTTGCCCTCAAGTATATACAATCACAGTACAGATGAACCCTAACATAAGTTGTGTTCCCAAACCTGTTAAACTCATACTACTTTATGTTACAACCATTTTAGCAGTGCTTACTTCAACCATAAGAGTCCTTTTGTAAACCATAATACTAAAGAGCTCATACTTCAGCAGAAGAGAACCTGGACTTATAAGGACCTCCTGATAAAGATATTTTTAACTGATGTCCCACTCCATGTATCCTTTTCTTATTTACAGATCTCATACCCCACTAAAATATAAGTAAATTTTGTCTTTGGGTCCTTTCTTTCCATGGAGAACACTCCAGGCAGAAGGAACTCACCTTGCTCTTTGCCTCAGATTGCTGGTAAAAGACTGGACTACTTTGAAAAAGGTCTGAAAACATCAGACCAGATTTGGGTCTAAGACACTCGAAGGAAGCCTGACTTTAAACATTGACAGGAGGAAGAAGACAGGATGCTTTTCAAGCTTCAAACAACATAATGGGAATTCAGGTATTCATAGTCTGAATTCCTTTTAGTGGTATAAGCCAAAAGGTGGCACATATTAGGAAAACATACCTGTTCAACACCTTCCTCAAAAGCAAGAAGAGATGAAAAGCAGCCAGACTGGGTTCAGTACTGTTACAGGAACCACATCTGGAGCCTTGTGCCATCCATCTTCTCAGACCATCTTTTGAGGGACAATGGTCAAAACAGGTTGGTTCCCCTATAGCAGTAGCTAACCTATTTCTTTCATGGTCCGAGGTGATTATCACCACATGCAGGGAAGACAAACTGCCTGATGACATTTCACCCTGTGTGCTGCACTACTAAAAGGCAGTCTGAGACCATGGCAAAGAGGGTCAGACAAGAATCAGCTGGTGGGCTGTTGGAAAATAACCCCTTTGCTAGTATTATCAGCAAGAAATCACTTCCCTGCTGCAGATGGAAACTAAGTGTCACACAACAGACAGAAGACTAAATTTTGTTCATGAGCCTGGGACCGAGATGGTGGTCAGAACCTCTGTCAGAGAGGGACTCCTTCTCCAGACACACAGGCCTCCTGCACCTGATTAACACCACTCACAAGTGAAAACTTCCTGTAGGCAGATAGTTACCGCATAGGTATAATTAGCCCTTTCTTTTTTATTATCTGCAGGGTCAGGACTGCAAATTCACCTCTTTCCCACCCCGCACTCCCTGTGTTAAATGCAGTCCTTCAGGCAGGCAAACCACCCAGCACTCCATCTCTCCTTCATTTCCTCTTCCTCTCCTGCATTTTACTTGACTCCAAAATAAAAAGGGTGGGCAGGGGGGGGAGAGGGCAGCAGGTTAGAGGAAAGCCTGCAGAGGATTCCTCCTCCTCAGATTAGGATTTAATTGTATTCCTAGTGAGTCCCTTCTGGTTGCGCTCGGTCTTTCAGATGAATGTTTCATCAGTATGATTAGGATCACATCCCTCAGTCTCGTCTATTTACACAATCGGTTGTGACAGCTTGGAGTATAGTACTCCCTAAAGGAAATATTAGATACCACCCTATCATTTTATTCAAATCATATTTTGCACTCTGCATTTTCAGCCTAATGTCATTTTCCCCGGGATTACATGTTTGTGATATCCAGCAAGCACTAAAATCCTTCCACTAAGGATTAGATTACTATTTACATTAGCCGCACTCGTATTATTATGAGCAGGGAAATTTTGCAAGGGGAGGAGTGGGCTACGGATAGCTCAAGGGGCTGGGGAATTGGGCTTGTAGATACAAAAAAAAAAGTGAGGCAAACAGTAGCACTAAATGATTAACAGCAATAATAATAATGCACCGATGGCGGCAAAACCGAATTTCAGGAGGTGGCCGGGCGCGGGGGGAGTGCCGGGGGATCCCGTCTCCCTCGCCCCCAGCCCCTCGGCGCCATTCTCTCCCCGGTCCGGCTCCCCGGTGCTCCCAGCCGGTATTCCCTGCGGGCAGGGACACTTTTGAAGCGTAACGTTACCGCAGGAGCCACCGGGGGCCTATTCTCGCCTTTTGGCGGTCGCCGCCGCCCTCAGCGGCGGCTGAGGGGGGGCTGTAAAAATAACCGCTGCCGGGAACCCCCCCTCTGTTAGCGCCGCGCTCGCCTCGGAAGTGGAGGAGGTGGAAAGAAGCGAGCAGGTGGTGAAAAGGCAGCGCTGAGGAAGGTGGAAGGAGAAATTCAGAACGAAAGTAAAACTTCATCACGTTACTCGAAAACACACTGAAAAATAACCTGCTCCCTGCTCCCCGGAGCGCTGAGGCCGCCGCCTGGGGAAGGAGCCCTTTCTCCCGAGCGGACTGGGGAGAAGCCGGCAGAAGGAGAAGTGTTTTGGGGTCATTTCGTTTTCCCGCCCGGGGGTGAAGCACCGACGATACAACGTAGGGGCGAGCTGTGAGGGACGAAGTTTCGTTGGAGGAAGAAAAAAGAAAGAAAAAAAAAAAAAAAAAAAAAAACAGACGGTTGCTCCCGACGTGCCTCTGCAACGAGCACAGGAGGGAAACGCGGTGAGCTGCAGAGTCTACATAACGAAAACGAAGAAAGAGAGACAGACTTTGCTGAGGAGCAGTCACCCCCGTCCTGGGACCAGCCCGTCTCCGCTGCAGCTACTGACCCGCGGGGCGCCCATGCCATTAAACCCAAATAAGTGCTGCGCACGCAGAGAAGGGAACCGCTCCCTCGGCTCAGCTGGGAAATATACAGAAAACGGCTAACTCGCAGGGAACGGCCTCAAATAGTTTAAAGCGGCGGTTCCCCCGTTTCCCGGAGCGGGGAAGGAGCAGAGCATTCCCGGGCCGGCGGCGCCTTTGCCCGCACGAAGCGAAGCATGAGCGGGCGGACTCCAGCCAACGGCCGAAATCCAGATTTTCCTTAACCGAGAACGAAGAGCTTCTCCGGGCACGCTTACAGTTCGCCTCTCACTGCCCACTACCGCGGTGGTGTAACTATTTGTGTTTCTTTTTTTCCTCGAGACCCTGCTCGCCCCCCATCCCCGTGCAGTTGTCGTTCCGAAGTCACACGCAGTTCTCGGGCGCGAGCTGCCGAAATCGCAAGCACGGGGCCGAGGGGCGCGTTTCCTTACAGCGCTTTCTGCCCGCAAGCTGCGAGGCGGAGGTGCCGCGTTTCCCGGCACACGCCCGCCTGGTCCGCGGATGCCGGGGCTGTGGAGGAAGGGACAATCATCCTCGGGGTCGCCTCCTCCCTCCAAACCCGTGATAAAAAGCCGCTCTCCACCCGGAGCCTGCTGTTTGTCTCAGTAAATCACATTACGAAGCAAAGTGCAGGGTTAGTTAACTTTATCTTCTGTTAATGTAAACAAATAAGCATTCAGTTCCTTGATCTTTATTTAAATATAGAGTTGTTTATCAGTGTTATCCTATGAAGATTAATTAGATACCTTTATTCACACGTTGGCGTCTGACACCCCATTTTAGGAATGCATTATAATCACTAGGTGTTAATTGGGGCCAGCCAGGCACTTATGTTTCTATTAAACAGTGTGAGGACTTTTCACAAGTATTCTTTTTTTTACCGTGCGGTGGAAAAATATACATCTTTTAAGAACACACTGCAGCGGCATCGTACTCCTGAGCAATGTATGATCGGTGTTTGCAGCCCGAGAAGGACAGGGGAGGTGCGGCCAGCATGCCACCGCACCCCACCGCCTGGAAACATGGGAGAGCCTGCCTTCGAGAAGGCTTTTCTGGGAGGGGATATCCCCCACCTAAAATAACAAAAAAAATTTAAAATAAAATAAAATAAATAGTGCCCCTAGTCATTTAAAAATTACCGTGAGTTCTGTCCCAAATCGAATGTAACTCCTCGTGCAGGGACACCGATTTGTTTCCCTTGCCAAAGCACAGAGTCGCCGCTTTGTGCCGAGAAGCCAAGAGCTGATCGAAATCTCCTCGGGAACCCTCCACTCTTCACTCTGGGGGCCGGGGAGCTGCCCGGGGGCCCCTGCCAGTATCCCCCGATTGCGTTACCTCCTTCGGGGAGAGCTCCAGCCAGAGCCCCTGGTTTATTTTGGTTGCAGCCAGGCATTGCTAAGTTTAATCCCATTACTGCCTGCATATCCTTAGGAAAGGTCCTCCATCTGCAGGAGATGAGATTCAATCGCTGTGGCAGAAGGGGCTTTCTCCCCAGATAAACGGGCAGGGGAATTTCTTACCGGGTTCCAGGAAGTGGAGGTGGTGGGCAGGGGCAGCCCCGCTGCTGCCGTGGGGGGAAGACGAGTGAAGTTCACAGACACTCCCCGCGACGAGGGTTGAGCTCACACCTCACCTCCTGCAGAGGAGAGGTGGCAGGGGAACAGAGGCACCATCGGGTTTTTGGACCAAAACAGAGGCTCAAGCACTGGGGGGTGGGGGGAGGACGCACAGAACAATGGCAGACCAGGAGAAGATAGAAAAACAACAAAAACCCCACACAGCTATCAGCATCCAAAATTAGCACAGTGCAAGGGATAAAACAGCAAGGAGAAACTTTGCAAGGAGCAGCTAGATTAAAAGGCAATTTAGAGATGAGAGAATAGATTTGAGACAACTTGGCCCCCAAGGATTCTGTTCCCTCTTCCTCACCCCAGCTGGGACACTCGATAAAGGCAAAGAAGAGGCAGAGAGCCACCCCCACTCTTATCCCTGGCACCACCACATTTATTAAAAATTACTACTATGTACATAGAAAACCAAAACAGAACCAACTTTTGTTGGAAGAAGTTTGTGTGCCAGTGCTCTAGGGTTGATCAGTTTAAAATGTCTGAAACTATAGGCAAGAAGAGTGGGTAAATTACATCACTTCCAGTTTTGTACAGGGCAGCTGAAAGTCACTTTACATACACGTAAATAGAAATCCCTTATGTTTTTTGCAATGCTCCATACACTAAGTTTGACTAACCAAAAAAAAAAAACTTTTGAACTTCAAAGCACCACCGGAGGTCCCTCTGACTAAACAGCTATAAGTCAACTATCTATACATTATTCCACAATTTCCTACAGTGTACCTAGACAAAACACAACTGTACAATTTTTTTTTGGCCACCTCAATAAAGGTTAGGCTTTTGGAATGGAGGCTATTTTTTTTTTTTTAATGCAAGTTCTAAACTACGAGAAGTCAAGATTTGGTCATTGTAACCCCATCATTAGCAACAAAACCTTCAAGTCAAAATCCTGCCTGGCAAGCAGGCCTTATTTTGGCCATCTTCTCTGCCAAAGAAAGCCTTAGCTGAGTGATATGACTCAATTCTGTTGCAGACAAGGGTTGAAGAAGCCATCTCAGTCTAAAGCAGAACATAGCATTTGTGCAGCTCCCCACAACTCAGCCCCCTTTCATCAGAGGAGCAGGCAGGGAAGAAAATTAAATTTGGAATCCAACCCCCCCATTTCCTTGCTCAGGAGAGCATAGATTTGATCAGGCCTCTGAGCCAAGCCTAACTGTACACTTTAGTGCCTCCAATTAATAAGCCACATTGTAAAAAAAAATCTAGGCTCCTGCTTACAGCTTCCACATGTGGTTCCTTCTAAGAGAGGGAAAGAACGCTACTATAGTTTGCTCTTTCACTACTTTGTTACCTGCAACAGTCAGAAAGCTTTGGCACCTTCTTTAGAATTGCACACAACAATTCAAGGTGGAAGGCAAGAGTCTTTTTGGCAATTGTAATGCAAAAAAACCAAGGCCACCCTGAAAAAAAATTAGCCAATTGGAATAAAAGGATGCTTTAAGAACTAGTATAGAATGCATAGTAGCCCATGCCTTTTGAAGTGTCTTTGCTATAGTCCTCAGCATTAATGTCCTCACATTTCATAGTTGGGGAATTTTCATTGCTGGAAGTGCTAGGGGAGAACCGTCTTCTCTTACAAGCACCTGTGTAGACCCCAGAATCATTTGAATCTAGAGACTTTATGGAAGGTGGAGTCTCTATCCAGGATGAGCCAATTTCTTCTTTCACCTTCTCCTTGGAAAGCTGGTCTTCAGAGAAACCTGGAGGACTTGTTCTTGAGGTCCAAGGTAATCCTGTTGTCGTTTTTCGCTGGTAAGAGCCCCTGCTCCCCCAGCCTGTCATGGATGGAAATGTCGGGTCAGGGTAGTACCCCAGAGCATGGGATGTCTGAAGTGGGAGGGATTTAATGCCATAAGGGAGCAAGGTGCTAGGAGAATACTCTGTCTCATAGGAGTTCATGTCCAGTTTGTTGGTACTGGGCTGCTGTACTGGAGTAACAAACCACCGCTGAGGGCTGGCTACCTCTTCATTCTGCTGTGGTGAGAGCAAGCCGTTTGTTTGAGGGACAGTCCTTTCACTGTTGTAAAACCTGGCTGGAGGCATGTTGTTGACAAACTGTTCTTGGAAAAACGGTTGCATGCTGTATCGGGCACCAGGGACAATCTGGTGGGATCTAGGAGAATCCGTGGGAGACGGAGTTAATCTGTCATTTTCTGAAGCTGTGTACATGCTACAACAGAAAAGAGAAATACTGAGTGTTGTTCTTTGCAATTCCAGCATGATAGTACAACACAAATGGAAGAAAGAGTTACTACTTAATTAGAATCACGGATAGGTTTAACTAACAGGATGTATGTTCATTTTTATTGATTTAGGAGTTTGTTTTTCTAGTATTACTGCTACAAGCACACACTGTTCTCCACCAGCCAACCTATTTCAAATGATGTGCAGCACCCTCCTCCCAGAAAGCATACTTTTATATAAAAAGCTCCAGTTTTTCAAAAGCCACTTGATGCTACAAAATGACCATTATGCAAGTCCTCTGCTGACAACCTGCAGAAGCTGCCTGCTCAGTGGAGATACCCAATACACTGCCTCCAATCTGCAGGCCAGATAGGCTCTACAGGTACAAATTTTCTACTAAAATTCAGAAGCCTGCTGGAAGACAGGTCAAGACAATACAATAATTATTCAAGCAGATATGTAATGTTTGTAGACAAGACATGTAATATCTTTGAAAGGAGCGCATCAGCTAGCAAAGCTGTCAGTAGAGGTATCACTATTTCTGAATAACTGAAGTAGTGTCTGAAAAAACACTCTTCCACCCACATTTCAGGCCAGAATCATGCCTCCTAGGCAGAGAGCTGCAGGAGAGGACAGAACTGTACTTACGAGTCATAGTTGTCTCTGAAGCCTTTCGCAAAAGGATTATGATCAATTTTGAGCTGGGTAATCTAAAAGTGAAAGCAGAATATAGTAAGATGAGATGTTGAATCCACAAGATGATTTTATTCTTAATTGTCATTTTATACCTCCACACTTACATCAGTGTTCTGATATGCTGTAACTGCTATAAACTGCGTTTCAGGGAAAACAAATGTTTGGGTCTTTGAGGAATCATTCAGATCTTCAACACCATCTTCAGTCACTTCCACTATGTGAAGCCGAGGCTGGTACTTGTGTAGAGATTGCAGTACTATCATCTAAAAGGAACCATGGAAGAGACAAGATCTTTAGATAAACTGAATCTATTTTATAGCCCAATATTTTCTTCCTGTAAATGGCAATCTTTTAACTTGGGAATGGAGCAATTTTAACCATTAACAGGAGATGATTCACAGCTTGTAGCCCTGTTTTGCTAAGGTTACTAATGCGCTAAAATTTGCAAATACAGGAAATCAAGAGCTATCAGGTACACTACCACTTTTTGAGCAACTCCGGAGATAGATATATTGGCTAAAAACAAATACATTCACACATCTATTTAACACTTTTGATTGTCTTCCTAAGGAGAAGCAAAGAAAACAAGATCTTCTTCCCAAGAAGGGAAGAAGTCACAACAACAGTGATCTAGCAGCTCAATTAGATACTGTAAAGCCCCCAAAACCCCCTGGCTGAGCCAACAAGAGCTCCTCAAGTTTGCCTCCCCCCCCTCCCCCCTCATTTACCTGTGCGTTGTTGTTGTTAGCACCTTTATTGTTCGTTAGCTTCAGTTTCCCGAAATAAATCTCCTGCCTCATCCAGTGAGCCCCGGTGTTGGGAGACTCGGGGTGAACGTACACCTTGTTGCCTGGGGAAGATAAACCAGTAATGAGCCCGCCGAGCACAGACGCTTTGTTCCAGCACCGGCAGCTCAAGAGCCGCTGGAACA
>NW_010125666.1:0-1348 GCF_000699245.1 Pterocles gutturalis | reverse complement strand
ACGGTCAGCTGGTTCCCCGATGACTGGAACACGCGATGGTCGTTCCTGCAAACATTCCCAAGGAACCCGTCCCCAGTGGACCCGCCATCGTACACCTCGATGGCATCGTAGTCACGCGCCGGTGCCGCCGTCCAGCCTGTGGAGGGAGAGGAGGGTCTGTCTGCACCGTGGGCTGTGCCACCTCCCAGCACGAGGACCGGCAGGAGCTGCAGGGCTCAAGCAAACCCACCCCATTCCTGCCCCAGACTTGGTGCTCGGGCACAAGTGCCCAAGGCTCCGTGAAGGGGATGAAGCCACACCAAGCCTACAGCCAGTGTCAGGCACCCTGCTTACGCCACCACTGCCACCCTGCTGGACTCACTCAACATCCGTAAAATGGAGCTCGATCCTGTGATTCAGCGCCGGAAGCCGTATGTGCCACACGCAGCGGGCGTTGTTGGGGTAGGAGTTGGGGTAGCCCGGGCTCTGGAAGGAGCCCGACGAACCCAGAAGCCATCCACTGCATGAGCCACTACCTGTGAAAAGGAAGAGAGCCTGGGGATGGGCAGAGTGCTCTTGAAGTCCCGTCACCAGAAGCCTTCAGAGAAGGGCACGGTGTAAGAGTCGATTAGAAAATCAGCTTGTCACAACCTTGTCATTAAGGACATGACACCCCCAGTTAGACTATAGGGTCCTCTCTTATGGATTTGATGCAGCCTGGGATCAAGACTCATCGCGACAGGCCTGTTGCAGCAAAGTTACGATATCATGAGAAAATCTCCAGGGTAAAAGTAAAACACAATTGCCACTTTCTGAGACAAAGTTGCGGCTGGTGTGCAAAGAACTTGTTTCCCCGGCAAAGCACCCTGGTACTGGTACAAGATGGATTGATGGGTGATGGAGTGAAACGGTCTCGTTCCACGGCCCTGCCCTGTCCAAGACTATCTGTGCCACTGTAAGGATGGGAACAATGAGCTGCAGGTGCCACAGCTATCCAACCAGAATGATGGCAGACACCGTGCCAAGCACTGTGACGAAATCGTTACCCTGAGGAGAACTTTGCTTCTTATAATGCCAGTATAATACCAAAACACACCTCCATCCCAAAGGCTATCTGCCTCTGAGGTAGAGGAGGAGCAAGGTGTGTAGTTTAGCATAAAAGGTCATCCCCTAGCAACCTAAAGTTGAAGCCTTCCCCACCAAGGATGGACAACGATCGATCGTTAGGACTGGCAGGACGCTGCTGGCTCCGGGCCCCGGGGACGCCTTGGACTGCAGTGGTGGCTATATTCCTCTTTTCCTCTTTTTACTTACTTTTCACTCCCTTTATCTATAGGACGTCACTTACAGACACAAAATAATAAAGTTT
>NW_010125665.1:0-30109 GCF_000699245.1 Pterocles gutturalis | reverse complement strand
ATTCTATGATTCTATGATTCTATGACAGCTTTGGATTTGTGCAAGGAGAAAGATGTAATGGTGTTTCAGCTGTTTTGGCTGTAGTGGAAAATACAGTTGTTTCAATGAGCATGTTGTGTGGTCACCAAGATCTGCACACTGGTGTGAAGCCTTTGACTGTCTGGCTTTACCTCCCCTGTTAGTGATGTGACAGGAGTTTCCCATCCAGTATGTCAGTTACTCACAGGCAGAGTAGAAGGGAGAACAACTCCACAAGTGTTTACTGTTTTTGCGTGCTCATAGAGTAGAGTTGCTAAGAAGGTGAGGTAGACAGCATTAAGGGGAGGAGGTTTGGCAGAGCTAGGATGAGAAGGTACGTGGAAGATTACTGTCACCGTTATCAACACTTCTACAAACAAACCTGATAAACAGGAATGAGATCTTCAAGCAGAAAGCACTGAGAAGAGAGCAGGAAAAAAAAAAAAAAGAAAAAGGGTTAAAAGTTTTGAGTTTCTTTGGTGTTAGGGGCCTGGCAGACCGGTAAGGCCATGCTACTGCAGCTGTTCCTGAGGGACTGCACAAGATGGGGTTTTTGCTGCTGCAAGGATCCTCTGCTGATTGAGTCGAAGGACGTCTGAATTAACTGGATTTGGTTAACATAGATGGAGAAGGCTAGTAGGTTTGTATTCATCTTTTTTTTTTCTAGTGTGGCTGCTGCAGTGGTGAGGGGTGGACATTAAGCTGACAAAATCCTTGCACTGAGGTATACAATATTGTTATGGTAGTTGACAGAATTTGAAGAAATACTGTTTTAAAGATACATAAAAGTGGCTTTCATCAAAGCACTGATTCTGTTTGCTTGAATTCAGTATAAAATAAGGTCTGTAAAGTGTTAAGAAGAAAAGAACAATAATAACTGCATATATGATTACAGCCCTTGAAGCAAGCAAATTTAAGTGCCTGTAAAGAAGATCTGCAGCTGGATCATGCTTTATATATTTAAAAATAACCAAACACCTCTGTTCAAAAGATTCAGTGTTATCACTAGAAACCTAGCTTCTGATATTTGCTTAAAGTACCCAGCTCTTCTGGCGCTCAACTTGAAAAATGCATTAGATTAATATGCAAAAAAGCAAGTCAACAATCAGACATGTTGGACTCCTTAATCTGATTTACCTGCAGTTTGTTTAATTTGATTTCTAATTTTTTTGCTGTCAGGATTCAAATGCTGTTTCACTGCTTGGGCTTCCAGTCAAAGCCTTATGAAAGCAACAAAATTAATTAGAATGTTTCTCCGTTTTCATTTTGGGCTATATGGACATGATAAACAAAAATGTTTGAGTAATATGTGACTCAACTAGTAGCTGAATAAAACTAAGGAGGTTTTATGTAGGAAGAGTTTTTTTTTTAATAATTAAAGTTAATTTCTGAGTTATTGCTGAGGTAATTAAAAGATTGTTCTTCTAGATAGAAGAGAAGATACAGCCTTTTGGAGGCAACCAGCAGTACATTTAGCACCTACTGGGCTTCTTACATTGAGAACATTCCTGTGTAGCAGCTCCTATTGTTTATTATTAAAGCCTTGAAGTTTTTGATATAAGTTTAACAAGCTTCCGTGTCCTGGATCTTTCTTGCAATCTAAGTTAAGTGTTGAGAAGAGGAATGGGAAAACCCCTGCACCAATTTCTTCTTGACTAGAACCTTCTAAAGGTAGCAGGGGGCTACAGGCAGGAGGGCGGAGAGGTAGACAGCACGAAGTGGGTTATAGTCCTTAGTTGTATTTGTTGGCAGACCAGATTGCAGACATAGACAAATACTTTATTGTAGTTGCAAAGGGAAGAAAATTGTTTAATCTCCAAACAGTTTACAATTAGGAACATCTCTTCCTCACTAAAATGGTTCTTCCCAGAAATTATTCAGTTTTACTGTTAAATTGAGAGTACTTACTTGCTGGCTGATGTAATCGTGTAATCCCATGACCTGTCCTGGTGAAAAGAGTGTTTTTGAATCCTCTTCTACCTTTTTGTAGAATCCAAAATGGTACTGTACATTTTCAGGAATCAGTCTATGTCTCTGCGTTAACTTTTTTTCCATCTACAGATTGAATTTGCTGGTCATTGATGTTATGAAGAGTAAAATATGAGCTTCTCTCATCCAGTCTATCAAAATGTACTGTAGAGTACTCTGAAACATCCTTCAAGTTTGAGGCAAGGGATTGTCTCATTGTAGAGTTTGGTCTGCACTGCTTGAAAAAAAATTAAGTCATGTTAGCCCTAAGAAAGTTTAAAACTGAACCAACCACTTTGTTTTTGTTGCATAGCAAAGTTCCTATGTAAGAATAGAATTTTGGGTTACCAATTCTTCTTTCTTCTTCAGGTCTTGCAATTGTTTCACAGACTTCTGTAAGTCATAAGCTGCTCCAGCAAGTTCAGTGATTGTGTCAAATACATACGACATCAACAGTGATAACAAATGTTTATGAATGACAGTTTTATTCTTTGATTTAGTCTTGAATTTTTGCAATTGTGAAGCATTTTAATATCTGTAATTTATTGTCTAGATAGTCTTCAGACAAGAATAATCTTGAATGAGTGTCCCTCCTGCAGGGGCTATAGAACTGTATTCTGTTTTGGATTTCAGACAGGTGGTATATAAAGGTAAAGGATTGTAAGGCACTGGGACAGGTTGCCCAGGGAAGTTGTGGATGTCCCATCCCTGGAGGTGTTCAAGGCCAGGCTGGATGAGGCTTTGAGCAACCTGGTCTAGTGGAGGGTGTCTCTGCCCATGGCAGGACAGGTGGAACTAGATGATCTTTAAGGTCCCTTCCAACCCAAACCATTCTATGATTCTGTGATTAAAATTGTCTCCACCTTTGATGACTAATTTCTTTGATTTATATACGTACATTTTTATATATAAAATATATAAGTAAAATTGAATGTGCATAATGTTATACATGTGTGTATGTACAAAGAAGACATAATCTGATCCATGTATATGGGTGGTGCTTATAGGATATGTTTACTGCTGAATTATATTGAAAATTTGTATTTAATTAATTCTCATTATGCCAGTAGTTATTATAACTACTACTTTTCTGGGCATGCTCAGTTTCCTAGGTGTAGCCTGCATTATTCTTGGATATCTAGCTTTGCATTTCTATCATTAAAATGTATTTATTTTGAAAGAATGTTTTGTTTGAAAGGGCAGTCATTTTGTCTGATTGTGCTGGTCCAGTTCAGAGCTTCTTAATACTCTATAGAGTGTGTTGGAATGAGTCCAGTGATGGACCACCAAAGATGAATGGGGTTAGAGTACATGAAGTATGAGTCACTGAGGACTGTGTGTTTCCATTTGGAGAAGTCTGAGGAGACATCTGTTTGTTGTCTTCAGCTACCTGATGGGAGACTATAAAGAACATGGAGCTGGACTTTTTTTTGAAGGTACGTGGTGTTTGGATGAGAGACAACAGACCCAAGTGAGAACATGGGAAATTTTTGTTGGGTATTAAGGAATTTTTTTTTTTTAGCAGGAGGTTGGCCAAACACTGGAACAAGCCATCCAGAGGAGTTGTGAAATACCCATCTTTGAAGATAGTAAAAACTTCACTAGACAGGCTTTGAGCCTGGCATAATTTGACCCTGCTTTGAGCACGGGTATTGGGCCAAATCATTGCCATAGGTCCCTTCCAACTATATTAGTCTATGATTTCTTATTATTAATTTTAATTTATATCAACCTTTGTCATTTTCACCTGTAATGGTTGTGACTTGGTTTTGTTGTTATATGAAAACAGTGTATTTTCTCACACCAAAGAAAATATTTGCTTGAGTTGCACCTGTGTATGGATGATCATAACTCCAGGGTAAACAATCCTGCTTGGCTTTGATTCCCTGTTGATAATTACTTTGAGACTCTAATTAGTAGGTATAACAACCTTTCTAAAGTATGTTTTTCACTTGTTTCTTGAAGCGGAACGTAGTGGGATACAAAGTCAAAATATTTGCAAAAACCTGCTTTTTTACCTGTACGGATATTTTTGGTTAACTGAAGTGTCTTATTGTGAAAAAGGTATGCTCATGGTCTTTTTCCAGCATGAAATATTTTATTTGCAGATTTCTCTTGAGTCTCTTTCTAAGAGGAATGTAAGTTCCCAGACATGAAGCATCTTTTTCTTAGCTCTCTGCTGGTTTTCCTGTAGATTTAGAGAAACTTTGATTTTCAGTAGTGCGTTCATTGAGGGTACAGTTCCATGTCAGTGCATGTCGGTGTTTGACTGGATCATGTTCCCATACATTTCTCTGCACCTGTGCTAGCAATCTTGTGTCTGTGGAGTGAAAAAATAAAGAAAATTGATCCTGTGGAAAACTTTAAAATAGTCCTAAATGAAGTTGGTTTACTGGATGTTGTCACACTAAAAATACACCTGCTGACATAAGGGAGCACTTGGGAATACCAGGTGAAAGTGAAAGCGGCGACTTCAGCATTCCAGATCTTCACAGGTTCAAGCTAGTATGAAACCACTCTCCATGATGGAGAAATTAGGCTGCATTAACCTTCGTATTGAAGACTTTTTTAGTAATGTTGGGTTTAGATGTAGTTAATAGTTAAATGGTTAGAGTAATCCTAGGTTTTGGTGAGGATAAAATGAGTGTGGCTGGTTTGGTAGGTATTCAAAATTAGTTGAGCTACTTGTTGAGCTAAAAATGTGCCTGTCTCTTGCAGGTAAATTTGCAAGTAAATGCACTTGGTTCACTGGATTTTTATTTCTGTGGCATGTTTATGCAACCAATATATCTCAAAGAAATGTATAGCTTTATTAGATCCTTTAAACTGTGTTTAAAAAAGCAAGCTAGTACAAGTCTTGCTGTCACTTGTAATTTTGTGTTGATCTGTGATTAATGTCAGGTCTTGACTGCTGCTGTTGTAGATAGTTCTGTAATTTGAGATGGAAATGATGGATATCCAAAGGCAACATACACAGTTCTTTTAGTGATAAATTTTATCACTAAAAAAGTTTAGTTTTTACTTAAGTATACTTGCTTCTATTTATTTTAAAGTTTCTCTGCTTTTTCATGGGGTTTAAATGATTAAATGGATCTGTTTATGTACTGAAAAGCTAGCATGCAGAAGTGTCAATTAGGAACACATCCAGAAGGATAGAGAATATAAAGTAAGGTTCCTTTGGACTTCAGAAATTAGATGTTGATCCCCCATGCATTTGAAAGATTTTGTTTGAAGAGTAATGGTGACAGCCACCTCCCCTGCTTCCACAGCTTTAACAATAGCTCACTTATTTCAGTGCATCCAGCTCTGGAGTCCTCAGCACAGGAAAGACATGGACCTGTTGGAGTGAGTCCAGAGGAGGGTCATGAAGATGATCAGAGGGCTGGAGCACCTCCCCTATGAGGACAGGCTGAGCGAGTTGGGGTTGTTCATCCTGGAGA
Source organism: Pterocles gutturalis (assembly GCF_000699245.1). Taxonomy (NCBI): domain Eukaryota; kingdom Metazoa; phylum Chordata; class Aves; order Pterocliformes; family Pteroclidae; genus Pterocles; species Pterocles gutturalis. The sequence continues at coordinate 24,683 of NW_010125665.1, read as the reverse complement.
AGGGAAGGCTCTGGGGGGACCTTATAGCAGCCTTCCAGTACTTCAAGAGGGCCTACAGGAGAGATGGGGAGACACTCACTATCAGGGAGTGTGGTGATAGGTAATGGTTTTAAACGGAAAGAGGGTGGATTTAGATTAGATATTAGGAAGAAATTTTTCACAGTGAGGGTGTTGAGACACTGTGGAACAGGTTGCCCAGAGAAGTTGTGGATGCCCCCCCTAGAAGTTGTGGGGCCCTACATCAAGGCCAGGCTGGATGGGGCTTTGAGCAACCTGGTCTAGTGGAAGGTGTCCCTGCCCGTGGCAGGGGTGTTGGAACTAGATGATTTTGAAGGTCCCTTCCAACTCAAACAATTCTATGATTCTGTAATTCTTCTCATATGTTAGCAAGATGCCTATCATTTGTATGTAAGAATTGAATGGATGTGTTTGAGTGGGTTCAGTTTGCTTGTAGTCAGGGTTAGGGTTAGGGTGAGGGTAATTTGTGAGTGTTCCACATATGCATACCTAATAACCTTATCTTACATTGATGATTGAATGCTGCCCCTACTGCTATTCCAGATAGTCTGTGTTGACCAGTGCCTTATTTGAGATGCAGGCTTTCCAGTTTGTGCAGCTCTCTTTGCTGGTCAACCTGCATAATCAGATGTGGCTTAATTAAAAGCACAACCAGGACTTTTTGTTCGGTCTGTTCCTGTCTTTTCCTTCTTAAAGGTCAGGAGACTTCACTGGAGAAGATCAGCTGACTTCCTCTCTTCAAGTCCTTTCAAGATCTCTGAATACTTAGGTTGTATAATTCTGCCTCCCCCCATGTTGTGTTCCACTGTGAATCACTGTCCTTTCCCTTTTGGCTCACAGAAAAAAGCAGGTTGCCTAGTCAGTAGGATGGGAGAAAAAACAGTAGAAAGTGACAGGAAAAGGAGAGAAAATATTAGAAGAGAAAGAGGTAGCTATATGGAAATTAGAAATTATGTGGAATCTTAAGGTTAATAATTTGGGGAAACAAAAAGGAAGAAAAGTATCTCTAACTTAATGCTAGGACTCAAATACCTTCTGGTCTGGTGATTTCCATGTTTGAAGGCCAGAGGGATTTTCAGAACTGCCAGACATGTTAACACCCATTGAAATCAATCTTTTCAGTGATTTTTGCATTTTAATTCAGCTAAATGCCTGCTTATAAGCCTCTGAAGACATAGTAGAAGTTGTCCAGAACATTAAGCATCCCAAATTTGTGCCATGCAATTGGCAAGATAGGTGAATATCCATGCGAAATATTAATGTAGCAGATAATATCACCTGTCTGCATATTCCTACAAAATGTGTTACTGAGGTTTTTTGTTCCCACCAACCTGCCCCAGTGATTATATCAATGCAACCTCATCTTTATCCTGTGTCTAATACTAGTTTTGGATGAGAAATGAACAGTTAATTTGATAGTGGCAAGAGAGGCCTGGAGTCTTGCAGGTATAAAAAAAACCTATAATACTCACTATGTTTTTCACTTTTAGTGTAACACTACATACGATTTCTTAGAGTCTGTTCCCTTTTATATGTCATCATTATTATAAAGGCAGATGATCAAAATCAGTTCAGTCTCATTCCATGTACTTTGTTGCACAAGTTTTGTGTATTTTCGTTTACTTTTTTTTTGAGTTGTAAGCTTAGTTTACCAAATGTCGTAATTCTTCTGTATCCACAAAATGAATGAAAAAGTTGAATCCACTTTGCAGATTACAAGTATCCCAACTGGAATGTGTTAGCTCTTATTTTTCCATGTCTTGATTCTTTGTAAGCAGAACAGATACTTTTTGGAAACTTAGTAGTGCTCAGATTTGTATACTGGTCTCAAAAGGCCAGTAATTATCTGCCTTACATATTAGAACTGCATGTTTCTTGCAGTTGAAGCAACAAAGTTTCAACTGCATGAAAGAAAGAAAAAAAAGAAAAAAAAGAGCATGGTTGGTAGGAAACTGAAATATTGACAAGGTGCTGTAGAAGTAAATGACATGTGGCAATTCATCCATGTTTGGAACAAAAATAAGCGTTAGTCATCTTAAGTGTTCACACAAAAATGTCCGGTTCATCTTGGTGTTAGCATTTATCACTTAGCAGGGAAGCATCTTTTGGAAGTCAAACAATTAATAGAATGGAATGATTTATATGTGATTCATCCACTGATCTGTTGTGGCACACAAACCTAAGACTTAACAAATATACTTACCTAGGAGAAAACAGTAACTCTCAAGCAGTTGTATCTGTCCTACAAGACTTCCCTGAGCGTATTAGGTAGCTTTAATTGTGCAGTATTTTCCTTATAGTGTATTTTCCTAGGCATAATCAATGTTTGTCCAACTTCTCAGAAGCTCTAAACTTGTCTGAGAACTCTGTTGCATTAGCGATCTACAAATGCAGAACATTAAAGTTGACCTAGGCTCTACACACAAGATGGTATACAGCAAATATAGCCAAATGAGGAGGAAGGGCAAGGGGCCAATAATGGTCAAGTTGTCAGGCAGCACTTCAACATCTTTTTAGGTTTTTTGCTTTTACTTTTTTTGGGGGTAGGTGTCACAATCTTAAGATGGAAATTGACTGCAAATGCATCACCAGTATGATGGATGTTTTATGAAGAGCAGCTCTTGTCTGTAGAAGCCGTATGGAAGAGCCTTATTTGAAACAACAATTGGGACAGAGAGACTGGGTTTTTGCATTGGTCTGGTGGGGAATGAGTGGGAAGCGGAAACCACCTGTGAAGATGAAAGAGTAGAACAAGAGGAAAGAAATGTCCAAGGTCAGAAAATGTAATGGAATTCGTGGAAATAGAGATCAAAAGATTGGATCAGACAGACGTCAATTTGTAACATCATTAAGTAGAGGAAAAGTGGTGGAAGGAAGAACAGTGAGAAGGGTACAGAGATGGTTTAGCAGTTTGTTCACCCTAGGAAGAAATCAGGACAGGAGGAAGCAGAGGCAGGAGAATGGAGTCTGAAGTGCAAGGTAGGCAGCACAGGGTTCAGTTATGTTGGGGAAAAGACCCTTTTCCCAGTAAAATGACAATGTTAGAGAAGACTAATATGTACTGGAAGTTCAGGCTGATCAGTTGCAAGGTGGTTCTCAGCTTCAGGGGAAACAGAAGCTTGGGGAGATGCTGAAGTGAGGTGAGAGAGTGAGAGCAGATGTGAGGATGGGTAGAATGGAGGGGGCAGAAATAAAGGGGTAAGCAGAGAGATTCAATAATCCTGTGAGCAGAATGAGAAAAGAACAGAGAGGAAATCAAATGAGAAGTGGCCAGCGCTGATGGAGAGCCATTGTGGAATGAGTGGCGGGTAGAATTCTGGGGCCAAAGATTGTAGAAGAAAGACGCATTATCAGGGAGCGGAATGTTGTTTGATGGAGGTCCGTTGGCCGACTGTGAGAGTTAATACCTCCTTTGGCTTAGTGGGAGATGAAAGACAGGAATGTGACAAAAGCTAACGAAGGGTCAGAAGTTGGAAGTTTTCTGGGCTGTGAGGAGAGCTAGAGAGACCTGTTTGTTTAGGGATGAGTGTGTTATGATAAGGAATTGAAATGAGTGGAAGCTGAGGAGGAAGAAAGATGTGTATTATGATAGGTGCTAAGAGTAGGGCATAGGGCATTGTACAGAAGCATAAAAATCTCTTCTCTCTATGGTAATGAGCAGAACAGAATGTTAATTTGGTTTGTTTGTATTAACAGTTAGAAATTATTAACAGTTTTGCATAAACACTGGAATTGGGAACATTTAGATATTCACTGTAGTCGTGGTGTGGTTAGGCAGTACAAATTAATTTAATCCATCATCTGACAATGTGAAAATGCATTAACTTGTTTGACTTTTATTTCAAAAACACAGTGAAGGTTTTTTTTTCTTTTAAAAGATTTTTGTATGTTATAACCAAATGATGTATAATAGTGGAAACCTTGTGCACATCAGTCACTTTTCACTCAACTGACTTAGGAAAATTAAATGGGGTGGTGACTGTCTTCCCTTGTGCACTATGCCAACCCTTTTTTTTTTTTTTTTTTTTTTTTTTTTACTACCTGTCAATATTGATCTTCTGCCAAGCAGTTAATCCTTGTTACACATTGCTGGTCTTGATCAGTGCCCAAAACACTGCTGTAGGCTTTTGGCAGTGAGATGGGAATTATGCTGCTGGGGAAAAGGATTACAGATAGATGGTGATGTGGTGCTAGAGTAAAATGCATAGGAATAGTGAATGAAACCCTCAAATACAGCACCTTTGGTGGAGAAAGTCTGACTGTTCTAAAATCAGGAAAGAAGGAAAGGAGTAGAATATGTGAAGGCAATCCCCCCAAATGATTAAATAACATTCTGTCTTAATCACAGGTAAGAGATTTTCTGAAGATACAGAAATGCAAGGAAGTCTTATATTAACAAATGCTACAATGGTTGTATTGTAAAGAGACTGATCAACAAACGAGCACTTGTTCTACCTCTTTTCAAGTCTTGTTTGTAAAGAACATAAAGATGATTTTGTATTCATCCTGGTTTAAGATGTTTATGAATCTCAAATCACTGTGAAACTGCACTGGGAAAATACTGTTGTAGGCTTTTCCTATCCCTAAGCTCTTTCTTGGGCACTCATTCTTTGCCACTGTTAGAAGAAGAACTAGATGTGCCTTTGGCTTGACCCTGTATGCCTGTTCTGAAGCAAGTGAACAAGTGAATGGCTTGAAAAAAACTGTACTGGGACAAAATTAACTCTCAAAATCATGTTCGCCTGTTGCAGTTTAGGTGCGGAATAAATACAAGTTACAGAATTGTTCAGTGGGCAGTTAAAAAGCAAAACTAGTCTGAAATCACATGATGTGCTAAACATTGAGGCTGCCTGAGGAAAGACCTCTACCCTTTGGTTTTATAGGTGTCTGAAACGTGCTCACTGGATTTCTGCTGGTAAGTGAAAAGTACATTTAGAGCAGAATGCTCAGAAAAGCAAAAGATGACCGAGTATATGGAGTAAGCTTTGTGTGCATTAAATCAAAATCACTTCAAAACTGCTAGAAATGTATGTTCATAAAGAAATAAAAGAACCTTAGTTGCTGTAGCTAAATTCTCTGGAGATATTTCAGAACGAATGTTGGATTTGCAGGCCTCAGAATGGTGGTTATGTAGCAGTTTGAGGAAAAGGAGGAATGAATGCTTCATATAGCTGAAAGAATTGGAAGTGATAGACTGGTTAAGAACCCTTTCAGAACTAGTGAGTGTGAAGAATTGAGCTTTTCTTTCATTGTTCACTAGTTATGGAGTGTAGGTCTTCCAGAAATATTTTCTGATACTCCTTCATTGTAGGAGTAAAAGTAGTACGTCAGGCTATGAGGAGCAAGAGACATTTAAGACCAGAGAACGGGGCTTATTGGAAGGAAGCAAATATTTAGGAGTTCAGCTTCTGAATCAAGAAAGATAGCTGCTCCGAGTCTTCTGTGAAAAAGAATGAAAGGAGCGCAGTTAGGTGATGGCTGAAGTGCAAAATGCGTGCAACAAGATAGCTTTTTGATGATGTGTCTGTCTAAAAAATATGGCCCATTTTTATTATTTTTGTTGGTAAGTTCACATACTTTAAAATTACATGGCCATAAGCACTAATTAATTTCTCCCATACTGCCTATCCTAGTGGAGAATATCAATCAGAGGTTTTGTCAAATTTGTTGTATTGTCTGGTGTGTTTACAGTGGCCAATGGGCTTCAAGCAACCACTGTGAGCAACATCCAAAGAAGGATTAAGTAGTACTAATTAATTAGGAATTTACTAGGCATCACTCTGGCAGTTTCTTTTGCTGTACAGTAGACAGTTGAATCTGGGCAGTAGTCAGTAAGAAATTCACACAATGTTCTGGTGATGGAAGGGAAATTAAATATTTCAAGCTCATCACACTGGTAGTCTAGGGGATTTGTTAATAATCACAAAGTCATTTGTGATGAGCTCTCTCCTGCTGTGATATCTGCTGATCATAAAAATGATACTTTACTGATCGTAAAAGCTAGATATTATTAATCTAAAAAACCCACACTAGTTGTGCAGTTTAGGCAAGTGCTTGAAATAAAAAAGCATATAACATCTTTACTTTAAATTCTTTGCAAAGGCTGAAAAAAAAAACTACTTGACAGATATCCATCTCTAATTTTCCATAAATCCATCATATATATATTATGGTAATGGTTTGTAAAATAGCTGAGGGAAGGAGGTGTACCACAAGTGCATTTAATTAACTTTGACAGCTGCTTCAGTGAGTAGATAAAACATATACCATCCATCTTGGGAGGGTTTGCTGTGTGTTGGATACTATACAACCCCCCTCAAACCTAAATGAATAGGGTAGCCGAGGAATCAGGCAGTAGAAAGACCAATGTTAACTTAGCAACAGCCGGTGAGGATTGGCTACTTGTGTTGCCCTTACTTTTAGTGCTTCTCAACATCCAGATTTCTTTCTCCTTAGTCTGTGCTTGGACCTCTTCAACTTCTTTGTGGTTGCAAAGCCTTCAGACTCATATTACAAAAACAAGGTGTGTTGGGGGGAACCCCGTGGCAAGAAGCCAGGAACTGACCAGCTGCCTCAAAACTGTCTGGGACCTGATAGTGTATCAAGACCAACAGTGAGCAGAGCACTGAAACTCATAGTACTGATTGCATGTCTGTCTGGCTAGAGAAGAAATTGGCCACCATTGATGTATTTTATGCACCTTTTCAAAGATCTATGTAGAATCACTAGAATAGTTGGCACACCTTGCTGAAGCCTGTTCATATTTAGTCTAGGTGTTTTAAAAGCTTTGTGGACACAAAGGTAATTTCTTGTGTCCAGGAAGAAGTAAAACTGATTTATCTGAGCAGATGTTAGCCTAGACTGTCCAAGAAAAATTTGAACAGCTATGAAATCCACACATGTGAGCTGGTGGACTCTGCAGAACCATTTCTTCAGTTCTACTTTTTATGAACTTGGGGGACAGCCAGATGCTTACAATAATTTCTAGTTTGGCTCATTGTATGTTCCAGGTGAGAAGAAAATAACAGAGCTACTTCCTTTTCTCTCTCTCTGTTCTGCCTGAGAGTCGCAGATCTCAAAGGACCTGGCTGGAACCACAGGGATTAGAGTTGCTTTGTTCTTCTGGAGGAGTGTGTTGCTATGAGCAGTAACTGTTCTGTTTTCTTTCAGTAAGACTAGTTGGCTCTGCAGCAGGTAACATTTGTCAATCGTTGCGATACTAAACATTTTTTTTTATTCTGTCACTGGGAATATGTGTAGCATGCCCTCTTGTGCCATGCTGGCTCAAGTTTATTAAAGAATAACAATCGCTCTTACTGGTGTTTTTACCCATTGCACAAACAATGACAAGGTTCAAAAGGTGATTTGGACATCTGTGTTAACTTGATCTTGCTCAAGTGCTCTACCAAAAGACTCCTTAAACCTTTTTTTTTTTTCTCCCACGAATCACCCTGATGATATTTTTTTTTTTCTCCCCTGAAGATCTTTTCTCCCACTGCTTCTCATTTTCTGTCTGTTTAAAATACAATTTTATAAGTTTCATTTATTCTACCTTCATAAGAAAAAAGGTCTGCAAATGTCAGCAACAGGGGGGTGGCACTTGTAATTTTAATGCTCAAAGGCATTAGCTGCCTTTGAGGTGGTGCCCATTTATTCCCCATGCTTAAAGAGGAAGAAATGACTGAAATCCTTGGCTTAAAGATCCTAATCACCACCCCCTGAGGCTTGGAAATAGGATTGAATCCTCCTCCATCAACTTTTTGCAGCACTCTAAGGAAAAAAGTAAATGTTGTTTGCAGAGTGATGAAGAACTAAAGAAATACTTGATAAAGATTGAAATAATAATTTATCCTTCCCTCCAAAAAGGGAGTGGGGAACCCACCCAATGACCTGTGGTATATTTTTATTCCTGCTTCTGATTTCTGCTTACACGTATCTATGATTGGGGCACTATGGGAATGGAAAATTATTGAATTTGTCAATCTGTGGAATGGGATGTGATCCTTACCATATGCTCTGCAGTATCTGATTTGATAGCCTGAGGGTGCTGAGAAGACTCACAGAACCTAAGGGAACTGGGAAAGGAGAGTCCTTGATGGGGAGTCACATAGAATTGGTTTACTTGGGTGAGTTTAGGACCTGATTAGGATTAGAAGTATCTGCCAGAGATGGGAGGGGAATAAAAGAGTCCTACATACTCTTTCTTACAAGGCAAGACTGTAGAGGTGCAGGAGATAAAGTAGGACCAATATCTAACCGTTTTCTGGTTTTCTTGATTTCTGTCCCCTGTATGACTCAGTGTGCTGTCTCCATCTTCCACTTGAACTGAGGCTCCTGCTTTTACTTCACTCCTTGTCCATCGTGGAGTGTCTCATCTCTCTGGTGTCTGTCACTGCCTCCCAGCATATAATCACTGTGAGTAGGTATGGTTTTCTCAGTAGTAGTTTAAACTTCTTCCCAAGTTTTCATTTGTATTCAATTGCATTTCCAAAGGTTAAAACAAAACAGTGCTTTGGCAGAAGCTGATTGTGGCAGGATGCCTTCATTTCCTTCCTCTTTTTGAATTTTTCTAGGAATCAAATGGAGTCCCAGACTTTTGGTCATGTTCAGTAGTTACTGTCTGTAGCTACTGAGATCACGCAGGTTCCAACCTGCTAGTTTTTTTCATTTGCCTATGCACAGTCACCTGTTCTACTTTGTGTGTATTAAGGTTACGCCTGCCTAGTAATCCACTAACTTTTAATTAGTTTGAAATAATTTTAATTAGTTTTTAATTAGTTTTAAACAAGGTGGAATAAATGATAAGTGACTGAAGTTATTTCAGTTAAAATTTGAACCTAGTCCTGTACCCAGTTCTGGGTGGGAGTTGAGAGAGAAGAGGAGAATTTCTATTACAGAAGCTTGGCGGGGAGGAGGAATGAGGATGGGGAAAGAGGAAAAGCAGCTGTCTTGAGACGTTTGGGCTTAGGCTTGGCATACTAATCTGTGCTTTTGACCTAAAAATGCATTCTGAACTTTAGGACTATTCAAGCGACATCCAGGTTTTAAAGTAAGGGATTCTCAAATCTTTGTATAAGATCTTGCATTTTGCTGTAACTATCAGTTTATGATTATCTGTTATCGTGTCCTCTTTTTTCTCTTGATTCTTTTTTTGCCCAAGGATTTGCTTGTTTCTCCTGTTGCCCGCTCTTTGTCTCTCTGCAAAGACTGTATATAGTGCATAAAATCGGCTGAAATCTTCAGGTGTGCTACATGGTTTAACAGGACGTAGTCTGAGGGGAGCATAATTTGCCTTTAGGAAGCGTCCACATCAGATGAGATGTAATCCTTCACCAGAGGGTCAATCCTTCCATTAGGCTGTCTTGCTGTCAACAAAAGCATGTGACTGGTAAAAGGAAGCGTAAGGGAATACTCTGTTATGCTCTAACACTTCTTTTGGTTACATTATTTTGGTTTTAGGGGATCTCTATCATTCTTCATGAGTTACGAGAGTCATCAAACTACGTTAATTAATTTTCTCAAAAAGAAACTGTGATACCACTTGCAAATCTGACTGTGTCTGTCTGAAGTGACTGCCAGTATCTGTCCCAGCTTATACTGTCCTTACATGTAGTCATGGTGGTGTATGCTACTTATGCCAGTAGGTTGATGAGATCGAGTGTTAAATGATTGTATTGTCTATGAACAGTTTGCAGGAGGGTGAGAGGGAAAGCATCTGCTAAACGAGATAAACTTCACTTCTTTTAGAACCCATGGGTCCTGAATGGGGATGGAAGAATAACAAGAGCCTGTTTCTGTGAACTTCTTTTATTTTTTGCTGGGACTAATGCAGGGTCTTTTAAGTCTACATAGTGATGACACATGCCTTTTGCATTGAACTCTGTATGTTCAGGAGAGTTTCTTTTTCTTTGACCTGCCTGAGGTTTCCTCTGTATACTAAAACTGAAAAATAAAACTGAGACACTGTGTATGCGGAGAGTTATAGTAAGGGTTGAATTTTTAAATGGATTTCCTTTTGCAGAGTTTAAGCAGTTTGGAGATTTCAACAGCACTTCGTTTATGGTGTTACTTAATTTTTCAACTATTTACCTTCCTTGAAAGGAATTATGAGGTAGTTAGTTCGTTGCGATGAAATTTGTTCTATTGATTATTTTGTGAAACAAAGAACTGTGTTTGTATCTGATCTGCCAGTGGCTCATAGTGTGAGCTTAGGCAAATCGTTTAGACCCTTGTACTTCTGTTACGTCTGGAAAATAAAAAAGGCAATCATGTTTTATGTAAAGCACCCTAGTACTGAAGTGCAACGCAAACTGAAAATATGAAGATTACTATGCATAGTTATGGAGTTATGCAAATAGGTAAAGATTGCCTAGAATAGTGAAAGTAATCTGATGGCACTATGGCTAAGTTTGTCACTAACAGAAGCGTGCTCTGTCTTCTGCAGCAAAGCTGCCTTGTGGGGTTTTGTTTTCAAATAAATTTGATACTGAAGGATGCTGTCAGTGATCTAAAAAATTAAGGCCTTGGTCTGGCTTCTCCTGTTATTTGTGTGGAGTTTTTTTACATTTTCTTTTTTGTTGGTGTGCCAGTTGGAGGGATGTATTTGCACTCTGATCTTAATTGCTTTAACAAAATGAAACACAATTCAGTTATTTAATGAATTGGCAGACAAATATCGTGATGTTTTGTTTGGATCTAGGTGTGGGTGGACTGTTTCTTGCATGTAGTAGTGATCAAAAGTCCTTTCTATGTACCAAGTAAGAAAAAAATATCTATTTAAAAGATGGTTTACTGGTACGTGAGCAGATGTGGCAAACACTTAAGGGCAGGAGGGAGCGGAGGGATACAGATACTGGAATGCCTGGTTGGAAGTGAATTCCTGGTTGGAATTTAGACATTTTTCATTCCTTTTTTTGGGATTTTTAATTGAATTTAGTTTACTAATTGGGATATACATTTAACTAATCCAATAACTAATAGTATTTATAGTACTTTGTTAGGTTATCTCTTCAGGAGCTCAAAGCATGCATAAAGAGAATAGAGACCATGGTTGGTTTTAAACTTCTAGTTGATTTGACTGAGTCTCAGCAATTTGTCTTACACCTGAAAATGTATGTGCAGAAACCTCTTAGAGTGACTAGTTCAGCTGGAGGCATCTTATTTGGTGTATTTTGCAAGTTACAAAAACAACTTGTCTGTAATACGCTGTATTGTTCTAGACTTAGCTCCAGTTTATCTAATTAAAAGTGATTGTACTCAATTAAATTAAAAATGTCAGAGTCTGCAGTATCTTTGCAGACCTTTGTAGTGGGGGGACTAGCTGCATTTTTCATTGCATCACGGTCATGGCTTGTTTTTGTCATCTCTTCATTAGCCACAAGTTAAGTAGAGTGGAATACTTAATCTTTTTTCTGTTTGGCCTTGGGAAGTGGTTCTTGAGGTCCATGAAATTCTACTCCGTTTGCAGCAGCTTGTTCCAAACCATAGCATAGAGGTCTGAAATTCTTAGTCTGGAAGAGCCGAGATGAAGCTGCAAGGAAGTATGTATAGTATATGGTGAAAAGTTCTGTATAAAACTGAAGTGGTTTGTGAGTTTCAGATTGATCTAAGAAAAAGCCCATCTTGTTCTGTTATTTAGAGAATGGAGTATCCTAAATTTTGAAGAGATCACCTTAGGTAAGGGAAAAGACCACCTTTAGGCAAGATTGAAACAATATGATTTCTGACTTGGAGTGGGGTCTAGCAGGAAGAACTGATATGTCTTGGTTCGCGTTACTGAGTGGGCACATCTGCAGAACTTAAGGACTCAAAAGGCAAATCTTGTGTTGGAATTTGCCTTCGTTATTGAGAGACTTGAGTATTTCAACTTTTTTTTCTAGTTTTCTGTCATTAGATAGACTTTCAAGAATAGTTGAATATGTGTTCAGTGGGAATTTTGTTATGTAACTTTTTAATAAACAACTTATGAGTTTAAAAATATGGTCATGATATAAAAGTTTCCTTTTTATTTTATAATGCCTTCTCGTAAAGGAACCGGTAATAGCACAATCTATAGAAGCACATTTTGAAATCCAGAAAAGAACACTGTATCTTCTTATCTGATCTTATATATATCATAGACCAGTTACATTTCAGCTTTCCTCCTCCAACAAGTTCAGTAAAATGGGTTTATCTAAAGCCTACTTTGCAACAGTGCATCTTCTCTTGATGTTTTAAAATCAAGAAATACAGAATCTACTGTTTTCTTGACTGTTTGTTCCAATTGTTTGATATTCTTGTTTCTGAGAGAGAAAAAAATGTGTTTCAAATAGGTATTTATTCTATAACTGTTGCATCTCCTATTTAAGTCATTATTTCCTTTTCCACTATGTTTTTTCTTGCATCCATGTCAGACAGTCTGCTGGAGTTTTTTGATCTCGTGGGGCACAATTCTAATGCTTTTGCTTTCTGCAATTTCCTTATACTTTTTCAGGATATAATATCAAGAATAATGAAAAAAAGTTTTGTGTTATTCTTATTTCAGAACTTGGGAAAATATGCAAGATTAATATAGGGAGCTCTTTGTAAGTGTATTTTATTTGGGATTATTTTCTTTTGCTTTAAGGCATACAATTGAATTGCAAAATCATAGTCAAAACAGAGTTCTGTAAATACTGGACACGTACAGTGATCATTTGACTCTTCTGGGAGGGAAGCACCAGTCTTTTTTTTTTTTTTTTTTTTTTTTTTTGTGTGTACATGAGAACACAGAAATTTGAAATGTTATGTTGTGAAGATACGGTTCTTCTAACCGCACTTTTCTTTTTCCCTGTAATTTTCATTGGAATTTTGCAGAATCTCCACTAATGGCACATTTTATGATGAACCTTTGTTTACTTTCAGAGCTCTGGGTTTTTTGGCTTCCACTTTTTTCTCACAATCTGTGTTTATAGAGATAACGTGATCTTGGCAAAGCATGTAGTGCTGTATCTTTGCAAAAGCTGGCTGGTATTTCAGATAGGGAGCAAGTGGAGAGCTCTCATGCCATTGATGATTAAGGAAGCATTAAGTAAACTATCAAGCAAGTACATTTTCCTGAATTATAAAGATAAAATGTCAACATTGCTATCATAAATTATTCAACAATATGAAGCTTTAAAATAGGGTTTAAAAAAAGAACGTATTGCTTTTAAAAAAATACTTTAACCACTCTATCAAAGAATAACAGAAACTGCAGTATTTATTTATATGGTAATTGAACTGTTAAATCGTTATTTGATATGCTTGTGAATGCATCTATATAGTTTTGGTTTTTAGAGTATTAGTATTTAATTAAACTTTCATTTACAGAAATCACTTCAAATATTTCTGTGGCACTGTCTCACAAGATAATTGCTTGGATGTCTCAGATCTTTTTTTTGTTTTGTTGTATTGCATTGTGTGACCAGGCTCTCATTCTGTAAGGATTTATAAATGTAATTTAGTTAGAGAACAGTGCCCATTTGTAGTATTGTTGAATCTGTACAGGATCTACGTTGGGGAGCAAGGAAGGAGGCATTGTGGATTTGTGGGGTTTTGGGATTTTTTTTTTTTTTTTTAACGCAGGTTTTTTATTAGCAGGTTTAGAGCTGCAGGTTCTAATCTTGCCTAGGTTTTTAGCTGCTTCTGCACTGCAATACCAAAGAAATACCAAGAAAAAAGAAATACAAGACATGCTACATAGACAGCATTGTATGGAATTAGATTTTCCATACAAAGTTAATTCAAAGTTAAGCACTTCTAAGTAATATTAGTGTTTCAGGTTTCTGTAATGGGTGTGTCATTGTAAAGAGCTAGCTTTGTTTCTTCTTCAAAACTTTAAGCACTTTTCCAGAGGTTGGGGAGGAGGGAACAACACCAAAATCCCCTAGAAAGCCCCACTCCTTGAAGAGGGAATTTGTACACGGATTTGCATCAAGTCTGGCCTATTGATATACAATTTCTAAACTGATGGTGAAAAAGCAGGGTAAGCCGAAGATGCAGAGTCTTTCTGGAGAGTCCAAAGGAGACACGCATCCATTGCTCTTCGCTGTTTGGTAGAGATTGCTGATTCACTCTGACTTAAATGTTATCCTGTTTACATGCTGACAGTTATTTCTGCAAAGAGCTAATTTGTTAAAGCACATGTTTTCAGGTTCTATTCATATGGTGTAAAAGCTGGGATAGAAGTAAGGGGATAATTTCATTCATCCAGATGTTTTCACATTTCTGATGACTGTCTTGGATTTGCTAGTCTTTGCCTCCCCCACATTTTTTCACTGAAAAATGTTGCAGGAAACAAGTCATGCCTGTTTTATCATGCAGGTATTATGCAATGTTCTTGTTCAAGACCACTTTACCCTTTGCTTTTGTGAAGTGGTAAAAACTGGGAGAGGAGAGAAACCAAAGAACCCATAAAAGTGGGAGTAGCAGGCATAACATGTTGTAAATACAATATTGTGAAGAATGTGGTGGATCTTTTTTTTAATCTTTTGTAGGCAGGAAAGGTGGCTGGGGTTGTGATTATGTTCTCCATGGTACTTGACCCAGTATGGCAAAGTGTAAAAGCATGCTTTTAATCTCTAAGGGTAAACATTTAGAAGTTTGATGGAGAAGAGTAGTCTTACTTATGATATTCTGGTTGTTGAAACTGGAGATGCCTTTTCATCTAGAACAATATAGCAAAGAGGCGTAGTGAATACTGTTATGTGCACGCACTTCTCACTATACGTAAGATGACTGCAAATTTCCTGTTTTTGAGGTTGGGGTAGCAGTTTTTTCTTACGGTATTCTTATATTTGCCTGGTAAGCAGGATACTTCTGTACTTAGTTAATTTTTTCCCCCATTTTTTTTTGGTGCTACCAAATTCAAGCTGAGTTAGAAGAGAATAAGCCACAAAAGAAAAGTAAGTGGCTTTCCCCACAGAGGGGAAAGAAGGTTTTTAAACCTTGTTTTGACACGTTTTTGTTTTTGCTTTGCTTCTTCCTCCTTCTGTGCACCTCCTACTTGCCTGTAAGAGAGACTAGTGGTGTCACTGCCCTTCCCCCCGCCACATAATCTTTTGCTCCTCTTTCACAGGAAGAAAATTCTAGCTCTTCAGCCCTCGTGAGTTTCTGCACACTGTGTAAACACATATGACAGTTACTGTAGAGGCAGTAGTTTTACTAACCTCTGAGGAGGGAAGTTGCCAGACTGGGGAAGTGAGATAAGAGGGCAAGAAAAGGGAGATGACAGAATTCAGAAGGAGAGTCCAAAAGGGTTTAACTTTTTAAAATCCAGGTCTTGGGAAAAGCTTCCTGAACAACCGCAAGCTGGGCAATTTATCCTAACAGCCAGTGGCATTTGGAAGGAGTTATAACTGTTTTTCCTCACAGAAATGTTTGCTGTGAGAAACCCTTTATCTTCTGTGAAGGAAGAGAACCTTCTATTTTCTGCCAGGATATAACTCTGCTTCATGAAATTGTTGCATTGTTACTTGCCCAGAAGATACTTTTTTTAATAGACTTGGAGCTCCAGAGCACTCTTGTAGTTGGAGAGGATAGAGGACTTTGTCGGAGGCCTGATGCCCTACAGCAAGTGGTGGGTCTTGGCTCTTCTCTTTGTTCCAGAGTTAAGCTGTTGAGAGCAGACATTTACCTGAGAAATCCCTGCCTGCCACAGGAAAAAGGGACGGGTCTTTGGAGGCTGAGAGAAGAGTAACGGTTTTGATACCTTTTGCATGGTGATACGGCTGGTGTCATCTGCTGTGCTGCTGTTCAGCACTCTCAGACTGCAATGTGAAATGTGCATGACTTCTGATAGCTTAGTGTAGCCTGCTTGGTTCTTGACAGCATCTGCTAAACTGGCATCTGTTTTGTAACTGTTGATGCTATTCTTTGGAAACTTAGTACTGTAGCAACAACTGTTGGTTTGTGTTTTGACAAATCTCTTCGATTATGAACACTGGGAGTTGCATTTGGAAGAGGATAGCTTGCTTTCTTCAAAAGTGTCTTCCAGCATCACCTCCCTGCTATCTCAATATTGCAATACTTTAAAAAGCCAAGAAATTTGATAGACTACTTTGCTGCTGTTGCTGTTGTACTTTTGGCTTTTGTTTGCACTTTCAGTATTTATTTTAGCCTGTGAGTGTAACTATAACTGTCCTATGTATTTTCTAGAGGTCATTTAAGGGTTTTTTTCCTAGACAGTGTTTTCAGCAAAAATGCCTTTTAGTAGGAAAATACTTCTTTCTGTTTCAGTGGTGAGTCAGAATATTTTTTCCACTTTGAAATGTGATTTTTTTAACCTTTTTTTATTGTCTCCTAATTTCTTGGTAATTAACTGGTAGTTGTTTTTACATGGAAGTTAGTGCTTTGATTGTTCAGTGTAGGACAGTGGTTCTCCATTTTTTGTAACCAAAAGCCACGAGGCAGAATGAGACTAGTAGCGAGCGATCCTCAGAAACACTTTTTAGTTTGAATTAATTTGCTCCATGCACACAGGAGCATTGGGAATTCCTTTGTTGTATCTTTTTAAAAGAAATCAAAGAATCCGTTAAGGAAGATCTATGCTCTACTAATTAACCATTATTTCATGGTCTGGGCTGTTAAACAGAATTCAGTTTTCCGTACAGTTCACAAAACAAAGTCTAGTACGATGTGATGTACTTGTGAAAATATCACTTATCCCTCATTTTGCTGTTGTCATCATTTATTGCATCACTTCAGAAGAATTTGAGAGCTAGGTGTAAGGGAATCATGGGAAATTGGTGACATTTTTCACATACTTCATGCAAAAGGTCTTTCTGACCTACTGTGGTTGCTTTTCCTATGTCCTCTGTGCATATAAAGCTGTGCAGATAATGGTGGCTCTGAATGGACTAAGGATCCTCAGAAGCCACTGTCTTGGGAGACAATCTTTGCCAAAACAATTGGGCAACCATTTGAATTGCTTGGAAATTTTCTGATGAAATAGTCTTTTGCTGAAATTTATCAGCATGGTGAAATTGTAATGTTTTGCAGATACAAACTGACTTTTGCCAGAGTTCTGATGGAACCTAAGCAGAGCTGTTCCTTGTGGGCAGGTCTTTGATTTGATTGCTTTTCTGGTAACACATCTACTTGACAGGTTATTGTGATGCTGAGGCTTCTAGGATGTATTGTTCATTCTGCTTTTCTGACAGCACATCTAGGTAGCTTTCTTCCTGGGATAAGCTAGAGAAAGCTAGAGAAAGGGCTTCATTCTGTTGTGAAGAATTTAGGAATCCCCCTTTTTTTTTTTTTTTTTTTTATTCCTAATCAGAATGAAAGTATCAAAACCCTCATACTAACAGCTTCTATCCACTTAGTCCCTATGTGTCATGTAAACAGATCAGGCCAGGATCATTACTCTTTCCTTGTGTAAAAGTTCATGGACTCTTGCTGAATTGCTGATACAGGCAGTGGTTTGCCAAGTGAAAACTGTAAGCAAATGTTATCTTTGCTTCTCCACTTTTTTAACATATGTTTTGTCATTGATATGTTAGTGTGTCATCTTCCTTCTGTATCAGCTTATTACCATCTGCATTCAAGTTTTGATATATTAAAAATCCTTGTGTGATATTAATGTACAGCTGATGAAACAGGAAGACTCCTTTGGAGTCACTTTTAGCATTTGTTTCTTGTATGAGTAGTTGTTTCCATGTCTCAGTGGCTTTAGCTTGTGGCAGGGCAACTTTTAGATCCCCCAGTAGGCAGAGCATGTTAGGAAAAGACCATGAAAACTGAAGACATACTCTTTCTCTACAAAACATCTTTAAATATTTAAATATTTTTGTTAAAGCTGTTTTTAAAGTCAGAACAAATATTACCTGTGAAAAGACAACAGTTTTCTTAATGCAGAAGATGATGCATTTAAACCACAGATTATGTGTAAACTTGGCATCTGTTGTCTAAGCAACGGAAAACTTCTCAGACTTTCCAGATTGCTTAGTATTTTTAAAGGTGTTGTTGAGTACTTTGATGAAGTTAGTCAGAGGAATGTTTGCTTGTGAATATGTGATGGAAAGATGTGAATCTGTTACTGTGAGTTTTTTGTGAAATACTAACTCATGTAGTGTGTTCTGACTGAAGAGAAAGACTTCAAAATCGCTTGTTGGTCCAGTAAGGAGCCATGGCATTTCTGCACATGCTGATGCTTAAAAAATAGAATACTTTATTGCCTGTCAAACTAGCATATGCATTTCTTTCCTTGAATTTAGTATACTTTTTGTGTTTAAAAAAACCGACCAGAACAAACCTGCATAGCCAAAGCAAATCATCAGATATGCAAGGAATGCTTCATGTTTTATATGGAATATAGATACTATTGTTATCTTTTTAAGATTTTTAAAGTTTTCATAGCATAACAGGCCATGCTAGGTGCATGTTATGAGAAAGTTTTGTTGTGCTCTATTTGTCTGTATATTCAAACTGAACTGTGAAGACTAATTAAATATTAATTATACATATTAACTATAAGCCAAACAAGCTAACCAAAACAATTAGAAGCAGGAAACTGACTTTTCTTAGTTTAATGTTGGTTTTAGAGGTAAAAAATTTGTTTTCGTGATCTTGTTAACAAAACAGGTGATACCCTTTAGAACTTGGTGATGTTCTCCCATTAATACAGACTAATGTTAAGACCTGTCAGCACTTTTTGTGAGACTTTTCTATTACCTACAGTCTTAACCACTTACCTACCATTACTTGGGAAGGCTTTTGTGATTTAAGTTTACAATGTTCATTCAAATTCCTTGAAAGAAGGAAGTGTGTCTAAGCAGGTGGAAAATGTGCATGTTTGTCATCTTCAGTTTACACAACATATCCTAGCCTACTGGGAATAAATGTGTTGAATTGTTGGGAGACAACCTCTGTCTTCAAGGCCTTACTTGTCAAAAGAAAATGCTATTTTGATCTTTCTCCTCTCTTGCTAGTAAATTGAGTATTCAATGTACTCAGTGACACATGCACAATAAGCACTAATTGTATTTACAGGAATTCTGAAGGCTTGCTGGGAAGTGACTGTTCCAGGTTGTAGAACTTCCTCTGCATAGCAGATTGTGCATTGTGTTCTTTGCAGAAAATGGCAACTTGGAGATGATGGAGTAATTTATATTGACTGAGTTTCATTGTACTCTAAGTGCATTTTGGAATTGGGCATTTAAATCCTTGCAGCTGCCAGAAATGTAAACTGGTGTAGACTTGAACAAATCAGAGGGAAAAAGAGGAAATGGGGGAGCTAGGTCGTTGGCAAGATGATGCACTGTCAGATGGGTACAGCCAGGAATGTAGGTAACATTCTTTGTAACTCTGCTGCTAAAAGAACAAGTTGGTTCATATGAGACTTACTCAGCCTGAAAGTATGTAAAATGAATAATTTTATAAGGTCTTGGTGCAGATCCTATAAATAGGTATGTCTGTAAGTGTGTGTAGAAGAAAAAAATGGTTGACTCGCTCTTTAAAAAAAAAAAAATAGAGAAATATGTTACTATAACCACTTGAGCCTGTTCAGGTTCAGTTTTTTCATCTTCAGATTTCCTTGCTTTTTGTCAAGAGCTATGACTGCTCTTTCATAAGGAAGTGATCATTTTTCTGTTGTCATGTGAAGAAGGACAAACTTGATATTAGGTTGCTTTATCCAATTTTTGCATTTGAAATGCAAGCTGCAGTGTCACTGAGTTTATTCAAAATGTTGCAAGCCTTATTCTGCTGGGCTCTGCTAGGCAGAGGGTAGAAGTGGCTTGAGTTCTTTGCTTAATCTGGGTTGCCCTATCAGTTCATCAGCAGCTGTCTCATATAGCTAAGGAAGTTACACAAGTGATGTCTAGTTTATGCAAAAACTACACAATTAACTACAGTCAGGTAAATCTTTATGCAGTTTTGCTGGAAATAGGAGCCCAAGTGGGAATGATGAATGCAAGGCAGTTCTGAGCATGGAACAGAACTTTTAAAATAGAAAATAATGTAGAATACCCAGCAATGCCTCTCTGCCTGAAACCTGCGTGAGCAGGTGTTGGTTCTGTGCTTCGTATGAAGCCAGTACTGTTAGATCAGTGTGCATGGAATGTGTGCTCAGTGGGTCAGTGGTAGACTGCTCTGCCCTGAACAATACCCCCTCACCGCTTCCGGCACTTTAATGCAGGTCTGGAAAACTTGCATTGACTGTACTGGACTTTGGGTCAGTTCTTAATTGGCTGGCTAGACAGCGTTTGAAGGAGAATCCATGGAGGTGCATGCAAAATACACAGCTGTTCAAACAAGGCAAAACTGCTTGTCTCTAAAGCCAGTATTGCAAGGGGAGAAACGCTAACCATTGCCCTTAACAGTCTCACTTTTGTGGGGAGAGAAGCTGAATTTACTGCTCATTGAGATGGGTTCCTTTTTCTTGGGGTATTGATGAGAGACACAATAGACACAGAACATGGTACTGAGGAGATTGTGTTGATTTCCCTCTCTCCTTTCCTTTTCAGGGAGACTTCTGTCCAAAGAGTCATCAAATATAAAGCTTGTGGAGTTCTCCCATTCTGAATTCTGCCCCCTTTGAACTTACATTGTTTTTTTTTTTTTTTTTTTTTTTTTCCCCCTCCGTTCAGTTTTAAAATTCATTTCCACTTTTCTACCAGGCCCTTAACTATGTTGGGAAAATCACAACAGGAAATTTATCATTTTTTGCCTGATGCAGGAAGCTGCTTTTGTGCTTAAGTGCTTTCAAATGGTGTTTCTTGTAACCACAGCAACGCTGTGCAAAGAGAGCAAGGGCGGGTGTGCCCTTGTCCTTCCTGTTACAAGACACTCAGTGTTATACTTCCTCCTTAATTTGAAATAAGTGGCTGTTGTCAGTTTTCAAATAGAATTAATTGTTCTGGCTAAAGGGAGTGTTATTACATGAAGGGGATATACCATGTCTCCTTTTTTGTAGTTACTTTTCCTTTTTCGTTTCTCTTTTCTTCATGTAATCCCATCAGCAGTTTTCGTAAACCAATGCTGTATTCACAGAAAATTAAAACATGGTGAATGCAAAAAAAAAACCCCCATTGGTTATTGTATTTCAAGTCAGGTGTCTGTTTCATACACCAATTTCCTGCTAGAACTGAGGAGCAGTGTCTGATAGTACAAAAAATGTATTTTTAAAAATGTTTTTTTTTTAAAAAAAAACTTTAAAAAACCTCTAAATTTAAACATTCTTGGCAACTAGACAGGAATTTGGGCAAATGAGATAGGGTTAGATCACTCTGTCTGAACCTAAACACAGATGTGAATTCTTAAATAATGATGCATTATGTATTGTTCACAGCCATTAACTTTTTTTTTTAATATTAAGCATGTTTTTATTGCAGATACAGTATGTTCCACCACTGCTTGTGTGCCTGCTTTGTCTGACCTCCTGTGGATAGCAGCAGCAAGTGGGTGACTTGTGATGTGCTTACTTAAAGGGCTTCGTCACTCTCGTGTTTCATATAGAGATTTCTTATGTGATAAAAGGTAATTATCAGGGGTTTATCTGTAATGAGAGAATGCTCTGATTTTTGAACCTCCAAAGTTGTATGTTTGAATTGTTATGGCTTAAGATCCCTGGAGGTTTCCCTAGAAACCCACAAAAATAAAAAAAGATACATAGTGAAGGTGGAGGAGGGTTATTTTCAAGAAGAGTATCTAGATTCCGCAAAACTTGTAGAGCCATAGGTCAATGTGTCTATAAGAAGAAAAAAGTTGTTCTGAATTGAGCTGTGAATACTGCATATTATTAAATCTTGAGGATTTTGTATGTCTTCCATATTTTAATGAAATTTCTTGCATGTGATGGTTTTCAGTCTCATTAATTAACTTCTTCATGGCTGATGCAAAAAGAACATTATGAATTAGTGTATCCTAGTGTGGCTGGTAAAATTAACCCTCAGCTAGGTGCATTGGAGGTACAGACAGTAACTGAGAATTGCATGCTGGCATGTTGCGTTGTAGATGCCAGTGATTGTGGTTAAAGCAATATAGGGAATGATTAATCTCATCCTTTAGAAGCTGCAACTTGAAATATTATCCAGATTCAGAACCTTAAAGATGTATTGGATCAAATTCTCTGTTCATCAGTACCAGAATCGGTTCTTTTATAGTTAGTAGCTTTGATCTCCAAATTAAGATGTTTATTTTCCATCCATATTTTGTTACACATTCTTGTTATGTGTATAAATGGACAGGCTGTTTTTCACTTTCATCGAGTCTTGATTATGTCAGACATCCACTTTCAGCTGTGCGTGGACAAGCAAATACTTCTGTGGTACTGTGAGTACCTTACCTACAAAAGTCCCGTTCTGGCTATATTAAACCCTTTTATACAGCTATGGGAATTCTTTACATGAACATCTACGTTCTTTACACAAACACAGAAATTCTTTTTAATTACAGTATGATAACAAATCCATTCCATACACCCCAGAAAATGATACTCATGTGTGGTCTTCAAACAGGTATATTAATGTTTCCAGGTATATTTAGTCTCATATTACTCGGCTTTTACAGTGATCAGAAGAATAGGTCGTATTTTAAATATTCTGGGTAAACAGCAATTACATTTTTTTGCCATGCTTAATTTTGCTGTGATGCTGATGCAATGGACTCTGGATGGCGCAAAGAAGGGAAAACCAAGTGTGTTCAACTGGAAACTTCTCTGCTAAGGAATAATAGGTGAAAGGAATTTTGTTAATGATGAGCTCTTTCACACCACCGGTGAGTGGTGTCCATGTTTTTCAGTTACTGCACCTGTGAAGCTCTGTCTGTAGAACTGGTTTACTTGGACATATAGGACAAAGGTCAAGCAAATGCATTTTCTGTTTTTCCGTGAAGAAACTGATTTAGGGGTATTTCTTGCTTTCATCTGTTTTCATCAGCACTTCAACATAAAAGACGAACTTGAAACTTGAAAATTATTTAAATTGAAGCAGTGACACAATTATAAAAAAATAGGATTTCTGGAGATTTTTCCCATTGTCGCATGGAACCTTTGAAATAAGTGCAACAAAAAGAGTGAAGTAGTCTGTTACAGTATTTTCTCTGCATTTTTTTGTGGCTCTTTTTGATATTTCACATTTTTAGGTATGATTAAGCAAGATTCCCTTCTTGGTTTATGGAGTTTCTTATATAGAAACAAAGAGGGAGTGATGAGGGGTTTTTTTGAAATAGGAAATGTGTTTATGAATACATGAACTCTGTGAAGGAGAGCTAGGCACAAGCATATCTGTTTAGTTGACTTTTGAAATTGGACAGGTTTTGAGTTAGTTCTCTAAACTCTGTTTCCATTAATTGTTGGATAGTACCAAGTGACCAAGATGAAAGGATCTGGCAGTTCAGGTGAAGGTTTGTATTCAACAGAGGGTTAATATGAGACTATTTTGGAAAAATCACAGTGTAATTAAAGAAGGGTCCCTCTGGAGATTAAAGCTGTGAATGTTTTCTGTAAGCAAGTGGTAGAGCACAAGCATTACATCTTACACATTGTTGACAGAGGTAGTGAGACATCTTTTAAATATGATGTTTCTAGTGATGTGGTGGTTATTTTCTTCTAAGAAACATGAATTCCCTTGTATTAAGATTTAAGAGAAATGCATTTTTTTTTCCTGAATTGATTACTTAACCTGTGTGCTGC
This sequence comes from Pterocles gutturalis, assembly GCF_000699245.1. NCBI lineage: Eukaryota > Metazoa > Chordata > Aves > Pterocliformes > Pteroclidae > Pterocles > Pterocles gutturalis. Next base: position 1,033 of record NW_010125665.1, on the reverse strand, counting down.
CTTTGTAGCTAAAAGCACAAATCTTCTCATTTAAAGGTGGCTGACTCTATGAATGAGGCATAGGGAATCCATATGCCCTCCTAGATCAGGGCCCAAGGAATATAGTGAGTGACACTTGCACTTAGATTTATGTGTCTGTGATACACTGGCTCTTTGTTTGCTTAGTTTGGGAAATAAAATTATGCCCTTTTATCTTGGTGATGGTGGTTTTTTTTTTTCTTTTTTTTTCTTTCCCTCAGAATTACCATCATAGTAGCATAGCTTTATCCTCCCGTATGTATAATTGAATATTTTTGTCTATCACATAGCTCGTGAAGTTAATATTTTCCTCCTTTGAGATGTTTAGCCTTTTTTTCTGCTGACATAACTATTGTGATCTATTTCTCTAGTGCAAGTCATCTCCAGCCCACATAAATGTATAATCGTACTCTCATCCTTTCCTCAGTAGTTGTAGTTAGGACCAGAAAAGTAAAAAACAAAAATCCTGTTCCAAACAGCTCTGTTATGATAAAGCAACATAGGTCAATATAAACAAAAGCTGTTGAAAATTGCACTTTAAGAATGTAACACCCATCCGTCCATGCAAAACGATAGACATATTTTTAAGTTAAACAATAACATTTTCATGTTCAATATCTTTATCAACAGCTCAGTATCTTCATCAGTGACATACAGTGGGATTGCGTGCACCCTCAGCAAGTTTGGGGGTGACACCCAGCTGAGTGGTGCAGTTGATGGGCTTGAGCGAAGGGATGCCATCCAGAGGGACCTTGACAGGCTGGAGAAGTGGACCTATGTGAACATCATGAAATTCAGCAAGGCCAAGTGCAAAGTCTGCACCTGGATTGGAGCAATCCTCAGTATTAGTACAGACTGGTACAGAGAAAGACCTGGGGATACTGGTAGATGAAAAATGAGATATAGGCTGGCAATGTGTACTTACAGTCCAGAAGGCCAATTGTAGTGCATAAAAAGAAGTGTGGCCAGCAGGCCAAGGGATGTGATTCTATGAGGACGTTACCAGGTGGATAGA
>NW_010125664.1:0-43783 GCF_000699245.1 Pterocles gutturalis | reverse complement strand
CTTCCAATCTCTAACATTCTGTGTAATTGCAGTATATTAAAACTGCATGGAAAATTACATTCAGTGCAGCCATTCAGAAAAGATCTGCTTCCCCTGCAAAACAGAACAGATCATGTAGTTGTATGTATCCTGGAAGAGAGTACTGCTCTAGGATCATCTGTCTCAGCTCCAATAAAAGGTTTTGGTTCAGTCATAGAGATGTATGTATTCAACTATTTTCTAATATTGCATTTACACAGAGTTTTTTCCCCAATGGTGATCTTCAGTGATAGCACTGGTTGGTTGGGGGTGGGTTTTTTTGAGTTCTTTGGGGAGTTTTGTTAGTTATGTGCAAACCTATCCACTTCAGTTTTGCTGTGACATGGCTCACATCTACAACTATCTGGAATTTTTGTTTGCAGGAACTGGTTCAAACTACTGATATGTGAACTTGTGGGGTTGGATCAGAGAGCTTTGTTTTCAGTCTTGGATTTGAAAGAATCACTGCAGTCTTTGAAATAATTTGGTCATTTCCAGCTTCATCAGAAGCCAAGGGTATCTAGGATCATTTGGATCAGAGGTATAAAACTGACAAATCAGTAAAACTGAAAATTGTAATTTAGAAGTGATTCTTGAATATTATTATTTATTCTTGAATAAATTCTTCAGTTTTAAATTTTAATTCAGATTAAATTTATTTTGATTTAGTGGGCTCTGAATTGTCTCGGTAAAATATTTTTCCTTTTATGCTTATTTATTTATTTATGTAATTTTACAATAGCAAGAATCTAAAACTCCAAGAAGTTACTAACAATAGAGTAAATACAATGACATCTTGTTAAAATAATAATTTTAGCAGTGAGCTCAGTGGTGGACACAAATAGGGACTTCTTATTTTATAGGAATAATATTTTTGCAAAGAATACTGCTTTGTTTGGAGCATGTTAATTGTTGTTCTAGATGTGATACATTGTATCTGATATTCATAGGTTATAAAGTGAAAGAAATATATGAACAAAAACTGTAACTCTCAGTATTTTTGTTGGTCTCATGAAAGTGTGTGCTCGAGTCACCTACAGTTGTGATCATATTGACTAGGAAATCAAGGGAGCAGAAATAAATGGGCCAATTAATCCATTGCAGAAAAAAATCCCAGACCTGTAAGCATTCTGTCCAAGGGAGGAACTGAGGATTAAACCTCAGAAGTGGCCAATGCCTTAAGTAGTTAAGTGAAAAGGTCATACTGAAGTGGCTTGTAGCCAATATCAGTTATCCTGGCTTTTATATTCACTGTCAGTCACAAAGAGGGAACGCACACAGGCTGGAAGAAGATTAGAACCCCATGTGAAATGAAAGAGCCTTCAAAATTCTTTATAGTTTGGCATGAGTTCTGATAATACAAAGTTCTCTTTTATTATTATTTTAAAATTCAGCCATCTACCACAGACTAAACAAAAATCCCACAAGACAATAGCACCAGCCTGTGAGCGTAGTATGTTTAATTGCTGTGCACAGCTGGAGCTGGCAGGTGAAAAGCAGAGACATGATTGCTTGTTCAGATAGGAAGATTTAGATTTCTACTACTTTCTTCCTGTTTAACTTCATCTCATATTTTAGCTGCAGATAGTTTTGTTGTTTTGCCATATTTTAGAGCAGTGTCCCAGCCCTGTTTTCTGCCTGCAGAGGAGCCATCCTTGCCCTGGCTGTAGCTACAAAACCCTGCAGCTGGCAACAATTGGGTCTTGTTTCTCTTTGCAGGGAGCAATGCCTATTCCAGCAAGGGATGTATGTTTTTTAGTTAAATACTCTCCTTCTTTGAAGAGATCTGTCAAAGACAGACCTTGTACTTTCAGCGTACTTCTGATTGTTTCTTGGTGAGTACCCATGCATAGAAATTTAGTTAAAGTTGTGTGATTTTCATTCTCCAAACATTTGCAGCTATCATTCATACAACTGTAACAGAAATTGCTGTGTGAGAAAATTTGAAATTAGTTCCGAGTTGCTTTAATTTTTGAATTGTGCATGTTTAAAGGTCAATTTCAGATTAAAAAAAAAAAAACCAAACATCTTTTTCTGTAGCTACCGAGATTTGGTTTTCCTGACATTTTTTCATAACTATTACCCTTCCACCAATCTATAATTTACCAAGCCTGTAATGAGACAGTTGTGTCTATTGTAGGAGTTCAGACAGATCTTTGCTGCCTTCAGACTGCTTGGGAGGAGGGACAGGACGATCAGCCTGTTTCATAGTTCAGTGGTAAGCATAGGGACCCCTGGATGTGAGGATGCTGTGAGTTCAGACTCCAGCTGTGCTGTACAGTAGGTCTTTGTGAAGGTAAAAGACTTGTAACTGTGTTTGGTAGGAAGAGCTGCAGTGGGGGTGATGTATGTTTTTTAGGTACGTTGTGTGGTAGAATGGTTGAAAAGTAAGAGTATGTCTATGTCTTTATTTTCTTGGCATTGGTTTTTCTCTGTTTTCTTCCTTGTTGCACAGGACCTTTCACAATAAGTGCAATTGTGGGAGGAATGGGTGGGTTAGAATTAGTTTTAGTTGCACCTGGCCTCCAGCTATTCCTGCAGATACATGACTCCTGTTCTTATTGCTGGGCTTCGTAGCATCTGAACTGCAGAGTCCATTTTCTTCCTCAGTGGCAAGAGGGCCAGTCTTTGAAAATTCCCTTTGCTCCATTTAGATCCCTGGTTAAATCTGAAAGCAAATGGGAATATCCTTTTTATGTGGTTTCACAAAGAGACAATTAAAAAAATCCTTACTTGAATTCAATAATGAACTTAGAGACATTTGTCTGATCTGTCCTCACTTGCAACTCTACAGCCAGCGGAAAGGTTACTAGCCTTTGATGAGCAAGTATGCGAAAGCCACAGTAAAGATGGTCTAGGGAAGCGGGATCTGCTTTTTTGAGTGCAGTGACTTGATGCTAGCGTAGAGGGGCTTGCAAATACAAATATCTGCGTACATCACCCCTTTTTAAAACAGATTTTAAATTTTCCTTCCACTATGTACTCTGAAATCTGCTGCTTTTCCCCATCACTGCAATAAAAAGTAAGTTTATGGTAAGTGCTGAAAAGTGTAGTATTAGTTCCCTTCCTCCTCCATGGAAATTACTTGGCTTTTACCCTCATCAGTGGGGTATAAGAACATTGTATGATAATAATACTGGCTTATTTATTCATCCTTAAAGTGTTTCTGTATGTTTTTAACAGGTTATTCAGAAAACAAGCAGAGGATCTGGAGAAAATATATTTGCTAGCAATATACCTTAAATGGATGTTTTTCTACCACTGTTGGGAGGAAGCAACGGTTAGGAGGAAACCTTGAAATGTTTTTTGGTTCATTACTAGTTGTTAGGAAGCCTTTACTCTGATAAAGAAAGATCTTAATTTGGAGATTTACACCAATGGTAGGGCACCCATGTTTTCATATACTTGCAGTAATTCTGTATCATCTGGTTTGGTTGTTTGTAACATTCTCAAGTCTTTTTGTATTAAAACTGCTGACAAGCATATATATTAGTTGCTTGCTTTCTTGGAGCTAAAAAGCTTATATACTCTGAGGACACGTGCAATTTAAGATCCTTTCTGCTTCATAACAGGGGTGTGACCAGCTCTTATTCCTTAGCATCCTGTATGAAATTGTGTGCACTGTCTTCTTCCTGCTATACCTCCCCTTTCTCAGTGTCTGTGGTTTACATACTAGCCGTGCTGGTGACTGCTGGTACAGTGTCTTAAGGAAATGCTGCTTTGATACACCATGACATTTATTCCAGAAACGTGGGTGGTGATGTGAGAATGCAGGCCTTGAAATGTCCATCTTTGGGAGATTTATTTTTCTCATCAGGGACAACTCGCTTTGTTCTCTCTATTTTTTTTTTTTTTTTTAGTTTGGCAAGGATAATGCAAACTGTTCTGATTGTAGCTTGCAATATAGCAGATGTCTGTAAGCAAGCAGATGTTGCAGCAGAACAGGGTAAATGGGTATAATGTTGGTCTGGGTGTTCTACTGAATTGTCAAGTCACAAACAAGTTCTTTAATCTCTCTGCTTTTGTGTTATCCCTTCACTCCCCTGGACTGCCCTCAGAAGGAAAATTCCCCACTCTCCATCTCACCCACAGCAGCTCTGGGATAGGGGGATGGGCAGTCCTGCATAGATGTCTTCTCCCCATGATGCTGCACTCGGAAGTGACAGGGATGCTTTGCTCCTGCTCCCTGCCACATAGCTTGCTGCCTTTGAATCTGGCAATACATTGTGTTGAAATGCCACAAATTACGGTTATTGCTCTGGTTTATGCTGCATGAATGTTGTCATTTGTTTCTAAATAGCATAATAAGTAAAGTGTGTTTGCTGTCCAATTGAGTGCTAGGGTAGTCTATGGGGATATCTCCGCAGGCACAGGGATTCCCCCTCTAACATCATGTGGCTGTGGAAGCTGATCAGTGCTTTCTTTACTCTTTCTTGCAGAGCTTGTTGCAGGTGAGGATTCACCACAACAGCCTGGGAGCATTTACCTGTCACTGCTGTTTAACTGAAGCCATGGTCTAACAACTCCTCTGTAGTTCAGAGTCTCATAGGGTTTGATCCAAAGCCTCCAAAACCTCAGGATCCTTTCCTTTGCCCTCAGAGTGTTTTGCACCTAGCCTCTGCTGAGAGTGAGTTTGGGGAAACTGCCATCCACACTGCTCTGCCTTCCTGAACAAGGGCAGCAATTTGACAGCACACCCTTTTGCTTTTGTTTGGTGATATCCATTGCGCAAACTTCCTTTGTCAGTGGCTGCTTGGCAGGCAGTATAATTTATCCTAGTTTTATGTGCGGTATTAAGCTTTTTGTGCAAATCTGACCATTCCCTTTTAGTTAGGACTAACGTTTTGTAAGAAGAAAGGCAACAAAGTAAAGATCATTACATATGTTGTCCTTCCTGCTGTGTTTTAGCTAAACACTGTCTGCTGAAAGGCTGAATCCCCTTTGGAGTGACATCATTCTCCTGTTGTCAACTGAAGCTCTTCTGAAAAACATTTTTATGTTTTAAAGTGGAGAGTTGCATCTGGATAGTCTTTAAAGGAATTTTGTGTGGTTGAAATAACACCTGTTTTGGGAAATACTTTATACTGTCAGTTGCTATTTGGAGTGGTTATGGTGTAGTAGGTGCTATGGAATACAGGAGCAGAATAACAGTACTTTGAAAATCCAACAGTATGGATACCAGATAGCTCTGTAAGCATCTGCTAGTCTTTTTAATCCAAAATTTCAGAAGGATCTCCTCATTTTGAACACTTAAATTTCCATGGCTAATCTTCTTTGCATACATGTCACTTCTGTTTAAACTTCTGTTTAAGTCTCTAGAACAAGTAACAGCAATGGATTGTAAAAACTGGATAAAGAAAGTACACCAAAAAAAGCACCTTCTGAAAGTGTTGTCATTAATTGCTTGGAAATAATAGAAGGGTATCATGCTGGGCTCTTAGTCTTTGTAAATTATTTGTAAACAACCTTAAGCACTTGGTGTTGAGGAATCAAAATATTTTTCTTTTACTGCTGTTTTTAAACAGAAGAGAGGCCTCTGTCTAGCTAGCACAATAATTTCAAGCTTCCACTAGATGTGTTAGAAGGAGAAAATATCACTTAAGCCACTGACTACTGTCTGTATACTAATGTTTAACAGGTTATTTCAATAAACATGCATGTTAAATTAATATTCTGTATTTGTTGTTGATGGACTAGCAAGTAACACTTGAGTTCTCTTGAGCCTGAACTTTGATATGTTTGTGAGGTTGGTTCTGTCCATTGGCTTTGTTAGCAGCTGAGTAGAACTGCTAATTATAGAAACTTTTCAGTTTGCCAACAAAATGATCAATCCAGTTCACAGCACAAGTAGTCTGTGAAGCAGGCCAGGAACTTTAGGAGAATTGCCTTGCTGATCAGAGATTACCTGCAGGTTACAGTGAATCTCCTTTTATTAGAAAGGTGCAAAACCTCTTTGAACTCTTGTGCCTCTAAATAAATCCCCCAGCCTCAGTGAGGATGTCTGAGAGTAAGGACTGGGTAGAACTGGAGTGCCTGGGGTTGAGATATGATTCCCCATATCACAACTGTGGTCAGCAAAGTCAAAGAAGGAAATGAAAGAGAGAGAGAAATGTCTGATAATGTTGTCAGCCAGCATGCCTGCAGTAGGCAGAGCAGTCCTGCAAAAGTATTTAGTAATTTGCCTTGCTCATTTTGAGATCCAGTACTTTGCAGCACTGGATATCTAAGTGTTCAGTGCTTGAAGCAGGATGTTTTTGGAGGAAAGATGAACCTCCTGTATCTGCTGAAGACATTTGATGAGAGTTTTGTTATAGTGACTGTAATGAGACTAAGATTTGATTGCACATCTTCTGGTTCCAAATTTCTGGGCTAATTCTTGGCTACATTTATTCTTATTTGACCTTCTGAAGCCTAGAGGATGTGGCTTTGGCTTCTTGCCTTTGTGTCAGAATTAGTAAATAGAGCATCTCTAAAACTTCTTGAATTCTGGGTAGTTCAACAGACTATTTTAAGCACAAGGAATTAGAAGAATCACTGATGCACTTAAACCATTCTGTAAATAAAAAAAAAAATGTAGTTTGAGGCAATTTTGGGGCATTTTGTTTAGCTTGAAAGATGACACTAAGAACTTGCTAGTAGTTGGTACAGTTTGGGGAAAAAAAGTCTAGGAAGACAGACTGCATTCAGGAAAACTGTGGAAACAGTTACATAATTAGGTTGTATTTAATAATTATTTACAAATAGGCATTGTTTTAGTTCCAAGTCTTGCTTCTAGATTGTTAGCTTGCAGCACTGTCGTACCTGATAGTTAATTAAATGGAGCTGAGCTTGATTTAGATTTCGTGTTCTATTGTGCTATAATAGATGAGATGCCTGTGCTTAAAATGTTGAAGCAAAAAGGTTTTTGAAGTCTTTGAAACTAAAACTGTAAGGGAGGAGTTAAGGAAAAACTGCATGAATGACTTATATTCACTGTCAACACTTGGGAAAACTTCTATTTTTCTCTTTCTAGTAGTCTTTTATAGCATTTATATTATATTCTGAAGTACTATTGTTATTTGAAAATGACACTTATTATTTTACAGCAAAAATATTTCACACTTCAGTAGGCAATCATTTTCCCTTTCCCAAGTTTTTTTTTTCAAACAGGAGTTTTTGCTGCTTACTATCTGTGAGCCTTTTGAACAGCGTAACAAATTCAATAGCACATATGAAGCACACCCAAATATTTTCAGCACTAGTGTTCTTTGTAGTGCACACCAAGACAGAACAAAAGTAAGAGCACATGAGAGAAGTTATAAAGTGACTTTCTCTAGTGTATTGCTTTTGAAGGTGGCAGATGACCTTTTGAAGGGTGGCCCAACATATGAGTGCTTCCACATTACGAGATTAACTCTCACATTATAGCTATATATGAACATGTGGATGGCTAACTGCCCCTGAGAGGGCTCATCCCCTGCCTTACACTAGCTCTGTAAGAAGAGTGGGACAGCTAAGCGAGCTGACTGGCAGAAAAGTTCTTGTGGGACTTGTTACTGACCATTTAGTTTCCTGAACTGGCTCCCTGGAGGGATATCAGGTGAGCAGTACAGCCAGCACAAAGGCTGGCATAACAGGACTGAGTTACATCTTGCTGTAGCAGAGACTGAGTGCTTTCTGGCTGAGAAAGATGAATGGCATGGAGAGTTACCAGGCAAGAGAGCACCAGTTGGAAGTGGAGAGGCTTAAGCACAGCTTGTTGAGCTACAGCTTTGCAGCACTGGAAATAATACGTTGCAGGGGTATCTGATCAAAGACAGCAGATCTGCCAGAAATCCTGTCAGGAGTGAAACAGATAGGGTTCCTGGTTTGTGCACCTGCTACTGATCTAACATCAAATAGACAGCACTTAAATATAAATTTGGATCCTGCCTTTTCATTAAAAGAAGAGGTTGCATCCCTATCTTATGTGAAAAGCTTGTGTCTGCTTCTGCATAGAAGAAACACGTTCCCCAATGCTGCTGCTGTTGAATAGAAAAATCCAATGGATGTGTAAACTAACTGCAAAGTAGATAAATCTTTAGACTGACTTTGGTTGGATTTGAAATAGGATCAACAGGATCAACCTACTACCATATTGATGTGTTGAATTCAATAATATGGAAAAATTATTGTGCTGGGAAATTAAAAGCTGGTCTCCAAATAACTCTTAGGTATTCAGCATCAGGCAAGAGGAAAAAAATCCAAATTAAACAGTAACATAATTCTCATCCAAAAATTTATTCCATGATATTTTAGACTATAAAAACCATGAGCTGATTTCTGGAATCCTCACACAATCAAAATACAGGGCTGGGTGTCTGGTCCCAACTCTAAATTTCAGTAAATCACAGGTTAAATTGAGCTGTGTTTTCTCTGAATTTATTTCTACTTGTCGAACTTCTACTGTCTCTTAAATTCCCTGTCTTCAACTGGGAATTCTGTGATGGCAAGAAATGGATGAAAGCAGGAAGTCTGGGGACAACATGCAATGAAGGAGGCACAGAGACCTTCCTGGCCCTTTTGAAACTGAATCAGAAACATTTTCTAGTACTCATAAGGTGAAAGGTATTTTGGTTGCCATATCCAGAAAATGCTGCGGTGAATTTACAGATGTTGGATGCCGGTGTGAAATGGTGATAGTTTCCCGGTGAATGGTAGCTCTGTCGTGGAAACTCTTAGCCCCTCCTATGCTAAGTCATACCAAAAAAGCTTATGGCACGGCTCCTGACTGGCTGTCTCCCTTCAAGCAGTGACTAAAGTAGTAGGTTTCTAAGATCTTGCAGAAAAGGACTAGCACTTGCCTCAGCAAAGTGACTCCTAGACCTGTGAGAAATTAGGAGCCTAAATGCTCTGAGTCTGGGCCAAGTGCTCTGTGATGCAAACCAACGCTGTTCATCTGACAGGAGCCTGGTGGATTTTGAAGTGAAAAATGCTGCCTGGCTTATCAAGCAAGATGAACATCACTCAGAAATTACACTTCTACTTACCAGCTTGGCCTAACTCATTTACAGTAAGCTGTTTACTATAGTTCTCAAAAGCTGTACAACAGAAGTACCCTGAAAAGTCCCTCTAAGCTCTTCGCAAGTAAAGTTTTTCTTCGTCGTATCATCAGAAAATGCGTAAGAGAATACTTGCACCTGCTGTAGCTCCCATAATTATCCTGAACTCAGCACTGGATTTTGTGTTCCTATTTTTAAAAGTCATATTGCTAAATAGATGTAGAGAATGTTCCCTTTGGAAGAGTAAGTGCCAGCAGTGCAGCATTAGGGAAGCACCGTGAACTTGGCGTGCCTTGTATCAGCTGAGAGAGTGAAAAGAGGAAGATAAGGGGACTGCATAAATTAGCATGTTTTTTGTGTGCAGAATACTCACTTGCAAATCTGGCAATGACAGAGAGGAAAAACTCTCATTTTAAGTCTCTTTGATGTAGTACAAATCACCTGAGGGATAGCTGGAATCTTTTCTGAAGGAATTTATCTTATCTTCCCTTTGAGATGAAATAGTTAACCAAAGGAAAATACCCTTGGCTTGCAAGCATTTGAAGGAAGTGTCTACAAAAATAGACAGCAAAGCAGGGATATTGCAAACAGAATTCTGCATAGTGATTGCCAGGTTTTCGGTCTGTTTATAGAAGCTGGCAGCCTTGCATGAAAAAAGAGCCAAGTAGTTGGTTACAGCTTTTGAGAAAGCAGAGAAAACAAAGAGAAGAAAAAGACTTACTGAGCTCCTGTTTGGATATGCTATGTATGATTAGACTGAGGTTTACAAACCTTGGGGCCACATTCTACACTTTGCATGGCTTATGCTCAGCAGAGTTACACTCAGAACATAAGGGTAGGGCGGTAAAAAGTCGCCTGTCAGTTGTTTGCCTGCTGTATCAGTTCTGGAGCCAGCTGGGGACTGCTTCTGTCTACAGTTCAATTTAGTACAGGCTTAGCCCAGCCAGTAGTTAAAGCACCTGCTGGCTGTCAAAGCAAGAAGGTCGTGAGTAGTAGTGAAGGCTGTGCTGGCTACGTGTAGGAAGATACTACATCTCATAGGAAAATGCCTACAGCAAACCCATCCAACAGCCACTTGGCAATATCTGAATGGCACAAAACATGCACACCATCTGAGCAGCAGGATGAGTATATTTGGGCAATGAAGGGGGGAAAAAAAAGAGTTAAAATTTAGTGGGTCGCCTCCCCCCCCCACCCCGCCGCTGTCTTTCTTTTAATGTGTGTTCAGTAGAAATACACTGCAGGGCTTTATCCGTGTTTAAACTTGCCTGGTTTAATTAAACTGATAATTTACATTGGTGTTAATACCTGAATGTATGCATATATAATTTTGTGCTTCTTTGTATGAGTTTTGTGTGCGCCTGTAAACTACAGAGCAGACTTAACTGGATTGATGAATATTGCCAAGTGTCTTTGGGGAGTCCAAATTATGACAGCCAGCAACAAGTCTTTCACATTCTTTTACTTAGTATGGGTGTAAATGTTCTATTTTGGGAAGATGTGCTGACAGTTCATTTGGGATTATTCATGACTGTGTAGATGTTCATCTGAAACTGTGTAAGTAGTAGGAAGTCTTCCTCTGTCTTGATCTTTGGGTCTTTCTTGATTCACATTTGTTCTTTGGGAACCAGGCAAAGATACTAGACAGGAATTCAGGGGCGAAGGAATTGCGTGCTTATGTTTATTTGACTTTTTGTAGTCTATATGCATATAAAGCAAAGCAATCTAGAATATGTCATTGATTTCTCCTCCAGCATGAAACTAGTGGCAAGACTGCAGATATTGGCTGCTGCTTGGCAAGGTGTTGATAATGATGTCAGAACAGGACACACACCTCTACTTATATATTTTAAAAAAAGTAAAAGGGGCAGCTATATCAAAGGAATGAATTTTAAGAGAGAAGAGCAATAATGAATGTAAAAAAATTATGCAAAACTCCTCTAAAATTATATTAACTTAAAAATATAAAAGAGCCAAAGGGTAGACCACCTCAATGCTAAGATTTGGGAATATAAGAGTAAAGAGACAGAGCAAGGAACTTCCAGTTGTAACAAATATCATTGCTTAACAACAAATAAAGATAACATGGAAAAAATGTTTAAGCCAGCCCTCATCACTTGTGGATCTTTACAAAGGAGATACTTGTATATGCAACAATATGAGGTTTTTTGCCTCTTGGTACTGATGCACATTCCTGTACCCAGTGTTAACTAGCTAAAAGGCTTAATACTTTATACTTCTGTTACCAAGTGGCAGATGCACAGCAGGATGTACTGCATGTAGCAATGTAGTAGGATAAATGAAAGTGAGCAGTAGTAGAAAATTACTACATCTGGGTACATGAGTGATATGAGCAGAATCATTTTACATGGGTATCAGTGTCTAGATGAAGAACATATCTTCATCTTATCTAGATGAATGGGCTAATTTGGCTAGAGGCTATTATTTGCTCTTTCTTGTTATATGTTTAATGAGCATTTCAGGAGGGAAACTGAGAGGGAAGCAGCTGTGAAAAGTCTCTGTTTACTTTCTGCTTTCCAGAATGAACTAAATCAAGTTAACCTGGGTTAGTCTGCCTCCCTCACCAAAAAAAGTTGCCCTTTTCTTGTGGTTAAAGAAAATCACCAGTAAAGCTATGTTCCACAGGAGGTGTCAGCACACAGAGAAAAAGGTACTGTTCACTGCTTTGGAAAGGGGCTCCACATTTTTCTTCCGCACGAGGTAACTCTGTACCCAGGCAAGACTTGGAGCAGACTTCTGCCTAGGTCATGGAATGCAGAAAGCAGCTGTTTTGCCTATAAATAAATCAAGAGCCTCTTCTCAGATGGTATTTTTTTAACAGATAAGCTATAGAAATGGATTGTCACTTTAACTATTGGTGTTTAAAGTTAGAGTATGTGGTAGTAACAGGATTCACATTTTAATGGATGAAAGTCCCACTGTGATCAGTTTTCAGTCTTATCGTATTGGTATCATGTTATAGTGAAACTACTTGTGCTGCAAGAGTTAAATCTTGTCAGCTTTTTGGTTTCTAATCCCCAGAATACCAGAGGTATATATGCTGGGTAGAAAACAAAACTCCACTGGATTTAGTCAAAAACATCTCCATGAACCAGTGATTGTTTTGTTGCTTCAGTCTCTTGTCCAGTGCTTAACATTTTTTTTATAATTTAACAAAGACTTTTACTGTGGGGAAAAATGCCTGTTTGATTTCCTGGACTGTTTGGTTTTCTTTTTTTGGCTTTGGTTTGGGTTGTTTGTTTGTTTTATTTTTCCCTTTTCCATGTGAATCTATGGAGAAGCAGCAGGAGGAATTCCACTGATCTTGTCAGCTGGCTTGGTCCCTGGTGACAGCTCCTTAGTGACCAGACAGTTTGGGTTCTTCTGCTCAGCCCTTGGCACATACTATTGCCAGATAACTACATGCAGTTGTGGTAACAATTAAGTAATGTGAATATTCATTGTGCAGTGGGCTACTTACTGTGGCAGTAAAGGGGTAAACCCCATTGGGGCGTGCGACACCCAGAAGTTCTAGCACCTACTTAATGGACACAAATCAAGCATTTAATTAGCCCCAAAACAAAAGGCTTCCACTTCCCATTATGCTCCACTCTAATCACTCATTATCAGACTGACAGCAGGCCACACTTGGCTGTAGTCACGCTAGTGAAAAACTAGCAGTTTTCCTCATCCCAGAACAAAAGCAGGAGCTCTGAATTGCAAGGGTATTTGCTCAACTCCAATCCAGCTCTGTACCAACCTTGTTGAACCTGAGCAAGCTGGGACAAGACCAGAGCCAGCCAAATTACCAGTTGGGAGAGAGAGATCTACCCAACATGAGAGCAGCCTGACACTCCATATTCCCTGCAGTGTAGAGCAGTTTCTACAGCCCTGGGATTGCAGCGACTGCTGTTGGAGAGAGATGGGCAGCAGACAGATCCTAGCACCAGCAATCTTACTCAAACACTTCTGGTTTCCTTTTAAGGGGCTGGCTTGGGGCCATAGTTTGACTTTGTCATCTCATCTCCTGATTGCTTCAGTTGGAGGGAGGGGAGAAGCTTTTAACCCTGAGCATTTCTGTCCCTTTTCCTGAGTGGCAGCTGGAGCAATTGGAGCCTAAGGAGACCACAGTTCCTTTTAAAGGAGCCCGTTACCCAGTTTTGGAGATAAGGCACAACTCCTTTCTTCAAGGGAACTCTGTACCCGTTCAATCTTTCTCTCCCTGTCTTCACTCTGAAGTGTAAATGCCCCATCTTCTGAACACGACTACCAATCCCAAAAATAAAATGAAAAAAATGTTTGAATTAGGTTTAATAGGCCTTGGCATTCTTGTATTTACTTTGTGGTTTCTGAGATTTGGCATTCACTTGGAGAAAATTTTGGGACTAATAATCCAATTCTTCCTTCCCTTTTTTTTTTTAAAAAAAAAGGGGGGAAGAAAGAAAAGAAAGTCCCCAGTTTATATTTTTTTTCAATTTAAAAATAAAGTTGGCAGTGAGAGTCATGTAGCAACCCCCTGTTGTAAGTAGCCTCTCTGGTTACCCCCATTGCTGGAGCAGCAGGCATATCCAAATCCCGTACAACGCAGGTGGCCCTAGCCGGGTATTAGTTCTGAATTTTACATTAATAGCTCAAAGGTTTCTTTAAGCTTTTCTTCTCAGTTTAGCCAATCAAGTTGTTCTCAGAAAGCAACTTACATGCTAGCAGCCCTGTTTTCAGGGGTATGATTTCTCTTTGTTAGCAAAATTAACAATTTTTTTTTGTTATTTCTCTGATAAAAGACAACCCCCAAGCCCCCCTCATTCTCTGATATGACCTCTCAGATTTTAATGAAAGTACCCTTCCGCTTACAATTCTTCTGCATTGATTAAAATGGTTTTTCAAATAGTATAATCTCCTTCCAATTAGCAGAGGACAAAATGGGCCAAATACCTCATAACATTTTTCAATGGGGAGGGGGAGTTGCTTAGTTTTCTGCAGTGGGGTCCAGCCAGACTTCTCTTGGGGACAGGTTCCCTGAGCAGACCCTCTGCTGAGGCCAGCAGCTGCTGCCTTTCTTGTTTGTTAGTGAGAGGATATTAAATGTTCTCCCTGCTGGTCCTCGAACAGAATATATGCATAGTCAAAGAGTTAGTAACTGAGGATGGTAGCTAAGGGGGTGAAAGGATGCTCTATTGATAAGGGTAATAGGCATCTGCAGGCCTCTAGGGGAACTTGCCAAAACCTTTTTCTGGTAACTGCAGGGATTATCTAAAAATCAATAATAAAGGCAGTAACTAGGGGAAGGAAAAATACATCTTCAAGGGAAGCCAAATTCTGTAAGTGCTCTATGAGAGCAGTCATGGCAGGATTTAGTGTAATTGTAAAGCAAATCAGATTGAGGAAAATTGTTTTAAAAGGGACCCTTAGCTGGCAATAAGGACCATATGTTCTTTCTTATTTCTGCAGAAATATCCTACTTTTTTAGCATATTGACTGATGTGAGTAGCTGTCACAGTCTTAATTTTTAGCATTTACAAATATGTTTGCAGTGTAAAGAATAAATTGCTCTAAATGAGTATGCTACATCAGTCTGTGGTTTTACCTTGTTTCACCTTCACTAGTCTGTAATATTTGTCATTTTATTAATCTGTAATGCATAGGAACATTGGGATAAATTTCCTGAAGTCAGTGGAACTCTATCCTTTTATGCCAGAAGTTATTTTGGCTCATTATCTGTTGCTCTGTGTTCTTCCTAGCAGATGGTCTGTAGTAATGATGTAATCTCTTCTCATGGCACTTCAAAATGCTAGTTTGGTTTGTGTGTGTGTCTTAACACTTATCATTTCAGAAATTAATATTGCTATTAATACTGAAATCTTATTTTGTCTGCAATGCTGTTTAAATCAGGAATATCAGCTGTTGAACAGAACTCTTTAATTATGTAATTTGACACTGCCTATAAAATTTAATCTGGGTAGGAGTCAGAAACACTGATTTCTTTTTCATTTCTAGGGGCAGGATTTTTACTGAATTTACTTCATTGTAGTATCTGGGAACACTAGCTTTCAGGCTCCCATGTGTTTGGATTTGATACATGAAAAATATAGGAAATACTTCTACCTCCTAATAACTGGTGACCTGTAAGGCGTATTTGTAGCCTTTTAAGTGTCTACTTCCATAGAGTAGATGGGAGTGTTGGCCTCATAGCTGCTTTTTAAAAGGTTAGACTTTCTGTTTTGAGGGTGTAGAAGTTAGGTGTCTACATGCTGTTAAAAATGTGTCAATTAATCTCACTTAGAAGGGACAGGGAATTGTAATTTTGGTGGTTTTTTTTTTCTTTTGTTTTATTCATGACTTTGTTCTCAAATGGTTGTGTGATATTGGGCAACTCCGTATCAAATAAAAATGTAGCAACTAGTAATTTGAAGACAGGCTGCTATCTTCTAGCTCCAGAGTCTTCTCAGACCTGTGCCATTAGCACTCTCTTTCTTTCCTTTTTTGTTCCTCCTTCTCTCCACTATTTATTTGAAAAGTTATTAAGTGAAATCAATTTCACCCTTCCCTTAGCCTAATGCTTTCCATTTTGTCTCTTCCCTGTCTGGCTGTGTCCCATCCTACAATAGTATTCTTATCTCCATTTTAACTAGCTCCTCATATGAAGTGCTTTTCTGAAGTCCAGACTGGTAAGAAAAGTGATTCTTCCAAATATAGGTAATAAAGTAGATCTAATCTAAGACAAATGCCTGGTTAGTGGAGAACTGCTCTTTTACAAACCTGTGTTGTGTTATATCTCATTTTTCACACTAAACTATGTATCTTTGTTTTTACAAAAGTATATATCCGTAAACTTTGCATGTCATTAAGGCTAGGTTAACAGATCCACAGTTGACTGTGTCATGTTTTCTTTCACTTCTTAAATAATAGATGCAGTATCGGCGACTCTTATCATGCGATACTACCCCCAAATTATTTTAACTGTTTACTCCCAGATCTGTAACTTCCTGTGGCAGTTCTTCTAGAACTCTAGGATGGAGATTGCCTATCACTTCCTTTTAAAAGCAGTAAGATCTTTAGGTTTTGCTTCTACCTGGGAACTGGTAATCTCTGTATATGTTCTCACTCTGGACTTTGTCCCACTTACAGCCATTATCAATATAGATGGTCATGTGGGATTTCAAGGTTTTGTCTTTATTTTGAAACCCGTTTGTCTTTATTTACATTATTTATCTTTGATCTCTACCTACCTTTATTCCCCCACCCTAGTTTCAATTCTACTTTCTGTGAGTTGGTGTAGTAAAAGCGTGAAGAACTTATTTCTATCTTCTTTTTAGTGTGCTTTGTGAGACTTAATCTATCTTTACAGTTGGAAAGTCTTTTATTATCATACTTTGTTATCACTTTAAAAAGTAAACTAAACTGATCACTTTATCGTCAGTATGTCTTTGTGCCTTCTGAATACCTAATATTTATTATTTTCAACATGTTTGTGTATTCTTTTTCCTCTGGACACTTTCCTACATTTTTGTTCTCCTTTTTGAGGATACAAGCTTGAGATAGGAATTTTTATTCAAGGAAATTCCAAGCTTTCCACTTCTGACTGTAGAAATTATTTACCTTATATTATAAACATTAGGTGCATTGCTTTCCTCCTCAATTGCAGAACTGTACGTAATGTATCCTTCATTTTATCTATACAGACTCCTTAATTTTACATTTAAAGCCTAAATTGCACATAGGTCTTTGAAGCCAGACAGCAGGACAGGACACTACTAATGCAGTTTTACGAGCATAGAAGTGTATCCCTCAGTGTTTGATAGAAGATACTTCTGGCCTGAAGGACATATTTTTTAATATATTAAAAGAAACCTTAAAAATGCATATTTGTTTACTGAAAATCATATTGCAATAAGGAGACCTGCAGGTGTGTTTTGAATCTGGACTTTGGCATTTCCCTAATAACAGGAATTTTAATAAAACACTAAAGCATTGATTAAGAGGTACTGTTCTTAATTCCTTTTCTTTTTCCCTGGGAGGGTTAGTCACACTCTAGTCTTTTTATGAATTAGAAAGCAAAAACACTGATAAAATCAGTTTGGAATCATAGATAAGTCCTTATTTAAATATATAATACTGCCTACAAGGCTTATTTATAATAAGAATGTAGCTTTTTCTGCTTTAATTGCTTATATTATAAACTCTTGGGAACTACTTTTACACCATGTAGTTCATAGCACAGCTTCAGGCTCAGCAGTCATGAGATACTTCTGCTATGTAGATGGAATTAGTCATGATAATTTTGTCATATGCAAACATTTCCCATACCACAATGATAATTTGGATTAAGATTCCGGAAACATTATTTCATTTGGCGTCTTCTGTGGACACAAGTGAACAGAAGCCCAGTCCTACTCAGGGTAACGTCAGGAGCAGTCCCACAGAAATACAAGACCTTTTGGGCTATCTTATTTAAAGAGGCAGAACTTGGTTTTTGGATGATGATTCACTGAAGATCATGGCAAAACACTTGTTTTCTTCTCTGCAGAAGTGCTCCTTTCCTTGTGACAAATAATACTTTTCTAGTAGGTGCTGTAGAAATAATAAGATAACTTATACTTCTCCACGTTAGTGTTCTGAACTCCAAAATTGTTTCCCTAGTGTGCTAATCCTAACATTTTCGTTGTGAGCATTACTGCTCCATTGTTGTTTTTGTTTTTGTTTTTGTTTTTGTTTTTGTTTTTTTTTTTATGTGAGCCTGTAAGACAAACCCTTGGAAGGGATGTGAAAAGAGTGCAAGTGCCTTGCTCTATATTTTCTGAAATGATGTTGAACAGTCCTTGTCAGTGTCAGAACTTACACACATCTTTTATTTTTTCAGCTCCCCTGGAAACTGCTTTTTATCACTTCTTTTGAGTATGAAGCTATATCTGTAACGTAAGAGGGATCAAAAATCAAACTATGAAGACCCCACTAATTCAAGAGAGAGCTTGTCAGGTATAATATAGATATTTTTTTCCTGTTCCTGGCAATGTTTTTGCAGCAGATTGTGAAAACTCATATATTCCTGGTAGATAGGTGACTTTCCAGGTGCGTTCACCCAACTTCTGTGGAATCTAAAATATGTTATTTTCTTATAAGTAGATCTAAATGAGTAGGTTTAAATTAATACACCTCCCAACTTTCTCTAACCTCTACTGCTTTTATTTCTAATTACAAAATATGATGTGAAATTATAAAATATCAAGCGAAAAGTGAGTTAGGTATGCATTTCTCATGCATATAAATGTAGGCAATATGATGTAGTTTCTTCCTGGGTCTGCAAAAAGGCGGCCTTGGAGCCTCTGTTGTTGATTAGAGCTTTCACATGATGCCACACAGTTAAAGCCACTTTTTTTTTCCTTGTAATAAGCATAGGCAGCTGCAAAGGTGCAAAAATCAGAGGCTTCTTACCTTGCTCCATGGGAAATTATGAATAGAACCAACCATCAGCATTGTTATCTCCCATGGACAATTACTCAAATCCTCTGTTCTAGAGCATTTTGATGTTTGACACAACTACTAACTCACTGATTTTAAAATGGATAGATCCACCAGCAAGGCAAAAAATGGTGTGCCAGAAGGACTCCTAGCATCCTTCCTTTTTCCTCCAGGTATGTGGAGTTTGTTCTCTCATCTACGTGCTATTTTGACACAATGTTTTTTCCTGTCCCAATCTCATCCATTAATTGGCCTATAGCGAGTAAGTAATAATTTGCCATTTAAGAGTTTGGAGATGAGAGAAAGGTTATTGTTATTGTATAATGTTGAACTGGGTATAACATGCTGTCCTTCCCCTGTACGTTGCAAGAAATGTGACTAGATTGAAGACAAACTGAAAGTAACATTGGGTATTTCTCCCTCTGGGTTGGAGGCTGAACGTTAAAGATCAGTTAGAGCCTTAAATCATAAAATCCTTTAGGTTGGAAAGATCTTTAAGATCATTGAGTCCAACTGTTAACCTAACACTGCCAAGTCTATCATTAAACCCTGTCCCTAAGCATCACATTTACATGTCTTTTAAATACCTCCAGGGATGGTGACTCAACCACTTCTCTGGGCAGCCTCTTCGAGTGCTTGACAACCCTTTTGGTGAATAAATTCTTCCTAATATCCAGTCTAAACCTCCCCTAGTGCAACTTGAGGCCATTTCCTTTTGTCCTACCACTTGTTACTTGGGAGAAGAGACTAACACCCACCTCGCTACAACCTCCTTTCAGGTAGTTGTAAAAAGCGATAAGGTCTCCCCTGAGCCTCCTTTTCTCCAGGCTAAAACAGCTTCAGTTCCCTCAACTATTCCTCATAAGACTTGTGCTCTAGACCCTTCCCCAGCCTTGTTGCCCTTTGGATGCACTCCAGCACCTCAACGCCTGTCTTGCAGCAAGAGGCCCAAAATGGAACACGCTATTCATGGTGCGGCCTCACCAGTGCCAGGTACAGGGGCACAATCACTTCCCTAGTCCTGGTGGCCACGCTATTTCTGATACAAGCCAGGATGCTATTGGCCTTCTTGGCCACCTGGGCACACTGCTGGCTCATGTTCAGCCGGCTGTTGACCTACACTCCAAGGTTCTTCTGTGCCAGGCAGCTTTCCAGCCACTCTCCCCCGAGCCTGTAGCACTGAATGGGGTTGTTGCAACCTAAACGGGGATTTATAGTGTTGCAAAACACCGATGCAATGCTGTAGCGTTACTCTAGTGACTCTTTAATTCTGATAATCCCATGACGGCATGTATGGAAATAATAGTAGGCCACTTTTTAGGTTAAATTTGTTGTGGTGATGTAGCAGATACAAAGCTTTCTGAACAAAACCCAATGTCTAATGGGTAATACTTCTGTAGCGTCACTCCATCTGCATAGTGTGGCCAATGCTACAGACAGATGCTTTCGTGAGGCTGTATTTCTATTTGTAACTGAAACTTATTTATGAAGAAAGTCTTTTACTGACTTTCCACAGAGGTGATTTCTTATTGGTAAATCATAAAGTATGGTTCTGTGAGACATATTGGGTTTTATTATTATTCTGATGAAAATCTGTATTGATCTTCTGCTATTTCTGTTTTAATTGAAGACAAACCGTGCACTTTCTGCTCAGAAGAATCCACGGGAAAAAAGAGGTTACTTGACAATCCAAATGAAAGAAAGGTAAAGCCAAAGTTTTTGCCATTACACTAATTGTAATCGAATTGTGGTTGGCAAATATATTTTGTGGTCTTCCAAGAAATAGCAAGCAGGAACACATACTGACGTGCTGCTTGTGCTACATTTAAAGAGTGTAATTCTGTTCATTTCAAACAGCTATTTCTGACTCTTACTGGTACAAACTGAGATTTATAAAAAATTTGAGGCTGTTTGTTAGTCATGAGAAACTCTTGTTCCTCCTGTATAAAAATTCAGCGTCATTCTGTTGGTGCTTCCTAATTTTATTTTGTTTTGCTTCTATGGCTCATCCTCATCTGTTACAAAAATCCTAGTGTTTCCCTCATCTTATCTTCAAAAACTAAGAGCTGGTTTTCCTTTTTTTGTTTTTATACCTGTCATATGTTGATGTGGAAGATGCTGATTTTTCTGGAAACGAGAACAGTTGATAGAGGGACTAGCAGGCGGAGAAGGGAGAAGGAAAGAGGGAGGCCTGTACTTTGAACTCTATTTTCTGTGTGGACTAGTTTCAGGAGACCTTTGGCCAAGTTCTCTAATGCTTTTGGTAATATATAGCTATTTGCACTTATGTGGCTGTAAGTAATGTCCAGTCATAAGGGAGGCATTTTGAACATTTGAGTTGCTTAGAGGGAGGAATTCACTCCCTGCCTTGTGGACTTTTTTCTCTGTTAGACTATAGCCTTCTTTCTTTTTCAAGAATTTAGAAGTGCAATGGTGCAGGGATTGTGTGAAGGGCATGCTGAAATGAGTGTAGTTGCACACACAGATACTTATGGGTGAACAGATGTTAGTGGAAGGTTAGGAAAGCTGGAGAGGTGTTTTCAAAAGTATATATAGGTGATTGCAGACTACAAGCCTTGTAAATGCTTTAAAAACTCTGCCCCTGACTTTTGTTCTGGATTAAGCTATGGATTTGGTATACAGATTCACAATCTATACACCACAGAAGCCATGAAGCTTCCAAGTCTGTTTCCCTATATATAAAAGGAAAAAGAAAAAAAAAATTGTTTTTTTTCTCTGTTACTCTGTGAATGCTTCTTAGGGAAACAGGTTTACTACCTAGGTGAATATCTGTAAAATTCAGTGTTTAGAAGTTTTACTTTTGATAGTACTAGAGAGTAAACTAGAAAACAAATGCAACTTAGTTGCCCACTTCAAAGATCCCCTCAGAAAGACCCACAGTTGAAGCACTTCAATGTTCAGACTGTCCAAACTGCAAAGAGGATAGTGATGCAGGGTCCTGCATAGAAACACAAAGGGTTAATAGGAATAGTAAGTGAACAGAGTAGAATAGTAGTGGGGGCTGCTTCCGCACGTCAGTAGAGATAAGTCAGTAGAGATAAGATAAGGTGTTCTGGCCTTCTCGAAGAGAAACAGCTTCCCCAATAATTTACCAAGAGGGGGACAGTCAGCAAAGATAAGGTACTAAATCCTATGAGCTGTTAGCCAGAAACCGGTTAGGGCCAGGCTTGTGGTCTAGATAACGGTCAGAGGACAACTGAGCAAGCGCAAGAGAGGAGGTCAACCAGCGGACACGAGGAAGAGGAGCTTGACTTCATCCCCAAAGACCCCAACGACCACCACCAGAAGGCACTGCGCAGACTCAGCTGGGAGGAGATTATGGAAATGCTAATTTAAATACGAAGCGGGGATAGGTAATGCATATGTATAGGCGTATTGCGAAATATCATGAATATGTAACTACTTGCTCTATAAGACTAAGATGGCGATCCTCGTAACGGTGCACACAATAGGAGGAGCGATCCCCTGTGTGCCCGGCGCCGAATAAATATACCTACTTTACAATCTCTCAGATTGTGGAGTCTTTTTTCCGCACGTCAATAGAAGGATCCAGAACAAGTATGAGAAATTCATTTTGCAATCCAAATGACACAAAAGGCCTTGCAGAAATGACTTGTGGAACTGGAAGCCAGACTGAAAAGATGCAAACATGAGACACTTCCAGACCAAGAGAACGAAAAGGTCTGCTTTCCTAAGGTAAATCTTCTGCCTTTTAAGCTGCAGACGATTGTGCCTTTTTTTTTAAATTTCCTGTGCTTGTTGTCAATGTACATTAGAGTGTGTTTCATGACAGAGGGAATTCCACACAGAAATGGCTGTGTTCAGTTCTACATGGAGTCATTCATTCCTTCTATTTGGAGTCATGTCTAACTCCTGTCTATGGCAACTACGTCTTTCCTAACTATTTTTGAGACGAGATGAAGGTATAAGCACCTATAGTATTGATAGTATGGATTATGTCTGCTGGGTATTTTGGTTTGCTTTTTAATGGATACTCTCAAAGAATTAAACGCGGCTGTTTGTCAATGTTTTCACTTCTTGATTATATTAGTTCATTATTTGTTTGGTCTGCTGACAAAACTGATTACTTGGAATAATACCACTACATTTGTTTTATGCTGTAAATCCTATCTTAGTCAAACATTTTTTCAAGGCATAGGTGAAGTGAAAGTTAGATGTTCCTTCATGGAATGATTGTGTACTTTCACAGAGTTAAAATATTTTATCCATAGCACCAAGTAAGTCTTTCTGCACAGTTGGTGCCTGCTTGGTTTGAACTTCTTAAAAAGAGAAAAATAAGTAGATAACATAAAGCTTAAACATTCTTTTTTCTGCACAGTCTTCCTCTTTCCACATTCTCATCCTTGAGCCCTTTCCCAGAAGTGGGACCTCCTGCTCACTCTTTGCTGTCACTGCTGTCAGAAGATTGCCACCTGCTGGATGCCTCCCCAGTGTCCTTGGTCTGTACTTGGAGGCTTTACCTGCGTCTCCATTAGCAGGTGTGGCAAACCGGAGAGGGGAACTCTCAGTGCAACTACCTGATGTTTGATCTGCATGCATTTCAAGGGTTTTACTTTTGACTAGCTCTTTAGCCCTTGGGAGCAGCTGCCCAGTGGTGGCTGGGATGCATCTTTTGGTTGATTTGATCCAAAATGAATCCAATTTGCATTTTTTCAAGGCTACTTGGTGATGTGAACCACAGTGCAAGACACATGGCCAACTGGAAAATCTGCATCAAGTCCACTCTGCATTCAGACTAAGATGGTGATGTGGAAGTACCCTTTGATTTGTTTCACCTCTGTTATACACTTCAAAAACTTTAAGATCAGTTTAGTTCTCCTGAAGCAAGCCTGCTGACCATTGTTCAGTGGATGGCCTGCAAGTATGGAACAGGCTCTGGCAGGAGAGCCTGTGCTGCCAGCATGTTCCAGGTCTGTCTCGTGAAGACTGCTCCAAGCTCTGAAGGCAGCCCAGTGAGACTCTGTGAACGCTGCTGAGGAGATCCAATGTAGACAATCCTGCCTGTGAATACGTGCATTCTTGCCTCACTGCCTGTCCTGGGCAGAAGCTAGATTCCTGGGAGACAATGAAAATCACACTGTTGCTACCCCAGAATGTCTTAGTTGGTACTTTTGCACTTGCAAGGCCTTTCTCCCCAGTAAACTAATTGAGTATTGGGAATGTGGATGAATATTATTTGCAGTTTATGGATGGAGAAGCCAGAAAGCCACTGTCGTGCCATACACCAGTGTGTCAGAAAGAGAAGACTGAATCCTGCTTTGCTGCTCAATAGATTCTGTGAGAGAGTAGTCTCTGTATTCCCTATTTAAGCTTTGTGTATCAGCCTCCTGCTCATTATGCAGGGAATTAATGGTTCTTTCACATGTTTATTCTTTTCCCCATAGCTGTTAGATGCACTCTTGAGAAGGAAAGAACAAAAGAAGGGAACATTTACAATCCTAAACTACTCTTAATGTCTGGCTGTTAGACAATATTAATTATACATGTATCTGTGTATTTAGAAACTCAGTAAAACTCTTTTATTTCTCAATGATCCAGAGTAACAGCTTGTTCTGTAAAAGGCTTTTTCTAACTATAGACAGGTATCAATTCCTTTATTGACCGATTTGATTCGTTCCTCTGCTAATGCATCCACTATCCTGCCCCTCCTGATAAGATGACTCTGACACATAACTTTACATCTTTGATAGAGGGGATGAAGAAAACCGTTTTGTTCACAGTGCTGTCAGTGTACAGCCACTGCACATTGGTTCTTTGAAACAGTTTTCATCATCCTACAGTTCCCTGCTAGCTGTTCACTTAAACAGCATACCACTCCATATTCTATTTTTTCTGTGGGCCAAATATATTATGAGAATGAAGGCAGTTTGTCTTGGATATTCACCAATGTTGTTTTTGTCTCTGGCCACAAATTTCATTTGTTCAAAAGCTGATGAGGTTTATGTCTTTGTGGTGACCCACACGCTAGAATGAACTCCACGCTCTCCTTGTCTAGGAAGCATTTGCCAGAACTGACAGTGCCTTTAAGCAGCTGTGAGGAATTCAAGTGCAGGTGAACTCTAGTCTTTATGTTGCTGTTGCTCCTTAAGATAGTGGTTTGAGCAAGTGTAAAATCAGTCTTGGATTTTTAAACATACCCTTACAACTTTTTTTTTCTTTTTTTAAAGGAATTCCGAGGTTTGAAGACACTTTTAAATGATCATGGCAGGAAGATCCAGCTTCATAGTCTTAAGATGATCCAGGAAATGAGTATACCTCTTGGCCAGAGTATTCCCCCTACAGTGCTGGAGAATAGGGAAGTTGGGAAGGAATCCTAATGGAGAAGACAGCAAGAGAGCTAGTGAAGAGCTGCAGTCTCCAATGGCCTGCAGTTGAGAGATGTAGAGGACCCCAGGCATGAAACATTCCTGCATATTTGGAGAAAGATAGATCTCTCTTGAATTCTGCACAGCTGGAAAAGAGGGGAAACACTCAGCCTTATAGCATGATGCATGCTGTGTCTGCCAGCGGCTTCCTTCTTCAGAATGTAATTAGCATTGGACTTGGACAGACCCAGGAATGGGGAAAAATATACATGATTTCATTAATATTAATGGACTTGCTAAAGAAGAGTTCTACATGTTGACAAGATAATGCACAACTTTAATATAGCCAATTTCTAGAGCTGGCAGGGATTCTGGTGTCTTCCTTGTGGAAAATACCCAGCTATAACATTTATTTTCGGTGTTTAAAATGACTCCTGAGGGCAATGCTGGTGAAATCCTGGTCCCTGTTTCAGTCAAAGCACACACTTCTCTTACTAGGACCTGGCCTTCCACCTCACTTTTTCAAATAAGTGCTGAGACTCTTGAGGCTAAGCAGAGAACATTTAAACTGTTGTTCAAAATTAATATGGAGCATGTGGTGTCTTTTCCTCCTACCCAGGGCAGCTTGTTCATTAAAATGGAGGACTCAAGAGCCTGCCTGGAAGGTATTCAAGATGATGAGGTGGAGCAAACCCAGAGGACCAAGATGAAGCACAGCAAGGTGCTTTTTGAAATGGAAGAGTTAAAATCCAAGCTCAAAAGGACAAAGAAAGGGAAAAAGGAAAAATCTGGATTCTGGAAAATGAGAAGGTGCTTGTCAGAGGAAATGTGGATGTGTTGATATAGGTATGCTAATGTACAGCAGTTTTCTTCCCAGTTCCTATGCTTACCCTGAAGTGTTTGGACTTCTGAAATATATAAAAGAAAGGTGGCTTGTTTCTTGTTTCCTGTATTGGGAGAGATGAAAATAAAAGAAGAGGGAGCAGGTTTTGCACCATTGAAGTTGCGGAGGATAGATTTCCCTTAATGTCCATTGGTATTGAATAGAGAGAAAAACAGCTTTTTAGCTTTGTACAGTAAAAAATAACTGATCTTTTGGCATTTCCCATTAGGAAAGAAGCATACAACCTCATGTGAACTTTCTATTTGCTGCAGCATAAAGAGAAACACTGTTTTTCTTGGTAGTGAAGAGGTATTCTTCCTGGCAAAACACTGGGGAAGCAGTTAAGACATCCTAACACTTCCCTCTTCTCCAGGGCTGTGAGTTTGCAGGTCACAATGCTGCTCTGTGACTAAGGGGAGTAGGAAAAATTTTTTCCTCTAGCAAGTAAAATCCCTAGAACTGAATTATTGCAGTTCTTGTAAAGTGAAAGGTAGGGGTCTTACTGGGAATAAGAGTGCTTGGAGATGTGCTGCTGAGTGCTTTTCTGCCGCGTTATTTCCTCTCTTTAGCA
Source organism: Pterocles gutturalis (assembly GCF_000699245.1). Lineage (NCBI taxonomy): Eukaryota > Metazoa > Chordata > Aves > Pterocliformes > Pteroclidae > Pterocles > Pterocles gutturalis. The sequence continues at coordinate 17,488 of NW_010125664.1, read as the reverse complement.
AGCTGGGATCTGGGCCTGATCAGCAGCTGGTCGCTGAACCTGCCCCATTGCAAAATGGACAACTTTATCGAGAGAGTTGTTTCAAACAAGTCACCTTCACTTTCATAACTTGCAGAGCTCTCCAGTGCTGCAGGTATTCTCAGAGTTGTGTTCCAGGAAAACATACCTCCAGAAACAGTGATGTTAACCTCTAGCAAATACCTTGAAATCTGTGGTGCTGTCCCAGACATACAGTGCAAAGAAGCACAAGTTGCTGTAGTAAATTTGTACCAGGGTTTCCTGATTCTAAGTGCAGTGAGATATGGCCTAAAATGAACCATTGTTGTAACAATGACAAAAGATGCTGGGGTAAAAATTGTGCTATTTCCTTTGGAAAGAAGAGAGTTCTATTTTTAATTATTTTTTCCTTAATCTTTCTATTTCATTCTACCAGTGTTTATAGTACAGAGTACAATACTTCTTGTTATGATTGTTCTTTGTGTGACTGGCACATTAAGTAGATATTCTGCAGCAAAATATCTAGAATACAGAGTCCAAAGAGCTTGTGCTGCAGGAAGGTCTAAAAAAAAAAAACCAAACCAAACCCCACACAATCCCCTCCTACTCACTGCCCCCCCCAAAAACCCCAAAACCCAAACAAAACAACCAAAAAAACCTAGAAGACTGTCATAGCTCCCATGTGGAAAATTATCATATCCTTTGGAATGTAGCTTTCATATCTGTTCGCTAGGATTCTTTTTTTAAAAGGGATACTTTCTTTTTGGAAGTCAGTTTTGCTCCAGAATTGAGGGTATTGATTTTGATTGCTAAAAGAAAATCTGCCATTAGTGAGGTTTTTTGTTTTCTTGGTGTTGAATGGTTGGCAGGATTTGTTTGTCAGTTCTCCTGCTCTCTTGTACAGCCAGTGGACCCAAACAGACCCCTGTGACTACACACCACCCTAGTCTTCAGGGAGGCTTTCATGTGCATGCAAGGCTGATATCACTGCTGAAAGAGGTTGGTTTTTTTCCTCTTTGTTATTGTTCCAATTTCTCCCTTGTGATGGCACAAACAGCATGGCTGGGAAGGGAACGGCTCAGGAAACTAAATTGAGTGAAAATATGTAGAAATTTGAAAAAATTCAACTGAGTTGAGGAGTCAGGGAAGACCCAGTGAGAATGGTGTGGAAAGTGCTCTGTAGGCATGGTGGAAGGCCCTCGGTGTACCTGGACATTCCCCACTTGGGTTTCCTGCCCCTTCAGCTGCCAGCCGTGGCGGGGGATGGCAATTCCTTTGGGATGTGGCAGCTCTGTCCTGGAGAGAAGAGTTATGCAGGGATTAATTTCACAGAAACATCTTTCAGGGCGGATTTTGTTTTCATGTAATGGTAAATTGAGTGTGTTTCACAGGTAAACAGTGCTTAATTCAGCTGTGAGGCCTAAAATGGAGTTTGGCCTGCATTTTAGAGTTGCTGGCTCTGCATTAGGGTGAGGAAGGCAGATGCTAGACTTTACTATTGTGCTGTCTGTGAGGTGTCCAAAAGAGAACTAGCTGTTGAATAAAACTGAGCAACTTTTTCCTAGTTACTCTTTATATGAAGTTGAATATTACCCAGTCTGTTTACTGCCTCACCAATGCTGAATGTGTCAATGACTGTGGGTATTCTCCAGGTAATCCCATTTGGAAATAATGATGTCTCCAGCCAATGCAAAGTGGCATAATTGTGCAAGATCCCTGTGCTTCATAAGTAACTTCAGAAACATGACAAGCTTGGTGTTTTCTTTAATGTGTTCATGTATTAGCACCTTGCTGGGTTCAGCTGGGATAGGGTTAATTTTTACAGAAGCTGGGAGGTGGGCATAGCCAAGGGGACATTCAATACCACGCTGACCTTGTGCCTGGGGTATAGGGGGAAGCTAGCCAGGAGAGGGGTGGTTGTTTTTGGGTGGGATTTCATTGACATCTGTTTCTGTTGTGTGTTGTTATCTGTACTGTTTGTCGTTGTTATCTTCTCTTTTTCTCATGTTGCATTATTAAAATCTGTCATTACCTCAACTCATGAGGTTCCACTTGTTGTTTTTTTTTTATTCTTTTCCTCCATCTTACCAGGAGGGCGAAGAGGGGGCAAGGGAGCAACCACTTGGTGCTCAGGGTTGCTACTCAGTCCTTAGCCATGACACACCTCTATTTTCATAGGTAAGCACAGAGAACAGTTTGCTTTTGAAGAAGGTGGAAGAGCTACAGAAAGCCCTCGAGAAAGCCTCCCTCATGTAGCTTGGCTTCAGCTATTCATGAGAATGCAGCGAGGTTACCAGCTTCCCAGCACAGACCATTGGATGTTGGGTCAGGTATGCAAGTTGTAGAGGCATCACTGCCTGTGGTCAGAAACATGTGCAAGCCACTGAGGTAGCTTCATTCTTCCCCAGACTGAAAACTGATGGTAATTATTGTCTTCTGAAAGGAGCAGTGTAACTTGGCTGCTTCTGTTTTAAACTGTTTCGTTATTTTATGCATGCACTTACATTATCCAATGAGGAATGTGCGTGCACAATAGCTCTAGCTATTATGATGAAATAGAAAAAATATAGATACTCCTTTCAGAAGCCGCTCAACCCTATGGCTGAAGCTGCATGGCTGGTTTGAAGCTGAAGGCCATTTCTATGCAACATTGAGCTGCCTTTCAGTGGGAAAGGGAGGAAAGTGATCTGTGTGAACAGGAGGGCCCGTGTGCTGCAAGGGTAGCGTGCTAGTTCTCAGGGTTAGAAACAAGCTGGAGCAGGCAAACAGGTACCCAACCAGCTATATGAGGAGAGTTAAAACTCAGCCTCAGCTTTCTAGGCCTGAATGAAATCAGCATTAACAGAGTATGAGAAGGAAGGTTCCATCCAAGAATAAACTATGCATCTAGTTAACAAGCAAGGGAAATGGGAAATCCTCACTGAGGAAATGAAATGGACAGGGGTTTGCAGGAAGTAATAGTAGAGGAGAAGCTGGGAGGGCAGGGGCAGTATAAAAAGCTGAAGAAGTCCTTGGCTTAATATAACCATTGCTTGGCAACAACTTAAACATCAGTGTGTTATCAACATTGTTCTCAGCACAAATCTAAAACATAGCCTCATACCAGCTACTATGAAGAAAATTAACTCTATCACAGCCAAAACCAGCACAATCCATTTTAGAAAATGTAGGATGGCATGAAATATGCATTAAAAAGTATAGCAAATTAACAGAAGCCCTTCATGAGAACCATGTACATCTCTAAGTGTGGAAGGCTGTGTTTGAAAACAGAGTGATGATCTGAATAATGTGCTAACAGGATGGTTTGTAACGATTCATTATGCTGGTAGCTACAAGTTCCTATCTGTGTTAGTAGTGTGGTTACTTATTGTTCATTGGTAACTTGCTTAATCTTACTAATTTTCTTATTGTTAACCTACCTAACTATTGTTAGTAATCAGCTCGTTAGTAAGCCATAACTATTAGTAGCAAGTTTTGAGCTGTGCAAATGCAAATATGCTTGGTTTTAATCCTGTTGGTAACTGGCTTCCACAGTACTGTTTGTGTTAATGAAATTAATCATGGTCTCATTTACAGTCTTAATTATCAGAAAGTATTTCTTGCCTGTAATCATCTATCTTCTCTGTATTACAACCACTTAAGAATGTGGGAGGGATTTTCTCATGTGGCTAATCCTGGGATGCGGTTCTGTGAGGCACTGACCATAACTGGCGAGCACTAAAAGGGTGAAGTCCTGCTTGTCCTTCTCATCTCCTAATGTCACCCCCTCCTTTTGGCTGGGCTATTTTAGTGAGTTCATTTGACTCAAAGGGTCTGAAAATGAAAGAGGAAAAGAAAGGATAGGGGAGAACAGAGCTTGTGCTCTTTGGGTACAAGCAAGTTGTTGTATATGCTTAACTGTCTATGAAAGGATTTACACTGTGAGTAAACATGATGTACTTCCTCTGAAGTATGCAGAGGTGCCCGGTAAGACTGGACTGGGGACTTTTTTCTGTGTTTGTGCACACTCAGCACAGTGGAAGCCTCCTAATGCTGTTATTCCTTAATACAAAACTAATACCTAAAGCAGTACATCAGGTCCTACAACTTTCTTTGTATCTGTGCAGTTTGCCTTACTAATGTGATCCCTGATTTCTCTGGTTCTTCATCTGACTGCTAGGGTTTTTTTAGTGTATAGTAGGGATGGGAATTTTTCTGCTACTGTTGTAAGTCTTAGTTCTGATCTGGCATTCCTCAAATACCTGAAATTCCTATTGAAGAAAGAAGCAATGTTGAGTTTTGCTGCAGTATGCAAGGGCTTTTCTTTTTTTCTAAAGCGAAGTAATTATCAAATATTATACAATCAGAGATGTAAGACTGAAATTCCACTGAAGGGTGAGAAGGACAGACATCAAACCGTTTCTAATTTTATCTGCGTGTTAATGTTTGTAAGCATGCAGCTGCCATATCTTGTAATAATGGACTAGTTAGTATTTCTAGACTAATGTATTCTGCATACAAAACTGATGTTTGACTTAAATTTGTGTGCAACTGTATGGACACACTTTCAAAAAAATTTTTTTAATATGTATTTTGATCTTTAGAGTGCCTATTGTCTGCTAAGCTCAGGCAAATATTTTGCTTTCTGCCATTCCAGAAGCCTGTGGATTCTAAATAAGACTATAATTAAATAATTTCAAAATAGTGATGATGTTAAACATTTTCTTCAATAAGATGAATTCTTTTGTTATTCTCTTCACTTGGAGCAGCTGTAAAAGGTAACGATGTAATAGTTTTTTCCTCAAAGGAAAAGAGAACATAACATCTTGCTTGATGCTATGGTCATTATGTACAAGAGAAGATGGTTTCTAAAGGAAGTGGTATTGTACGTACAAAGAATACTTGAGAAATGCAGGTAAATTTGGAAGGCAAACCAAGAGACAAACACCCCCTGAAGAGGGGTGATTATCTGGCCAAAGCTCAAAACGTTGTATAACAGTCCACAGTAGCAAATCTTCTTTCTCCCCTAGCCTCACTGGAGTCCAGCTGGGTATCGTGCTTCTGGAGCTTGTTTTTCAAAGTCGGATGCCTTGTTTTTAGAAATATTCAGCTGGCACTTATGCTAGCTTTTATAATTGCTGTTGACTTCCCTGAGAGCAATACAACATGGCATTGCACCCAGAAAAAGCATGATATCCAAAACTTCTGGCTTCTTACTTCAAAACATAAATGCATATCACTATACAGATAAATATATATAAAGAGAGTTAGAAATATACATAAATAGGCTTTATGTACAACCTGTCAATATTAACATTTTAGGACTCTATTAAGTGCAAGTTAGATGGGTGTGTGTGCGGACAGTCACATGGGGCACTGCATCTGGCTGTAACTTTTATTAAAAAATAATTTTTATTTCTCTGTGGGCCTTGTACTTCTGTTTGGTTTACTTGGCAGTGCTATTCCTTTTCCTGTGGAATTTACTACTGCTAAAAACATACCATTTCTGATGTGTCTAAACTTGACTAAACACAGTTGGCTTATTACTGTGTAGGTCCTACGACCTTATGACCTTTTCCAGCCTGGACTCACCAAATACTAGAGCCTTTCCATCGCAACCACACTGCCTGCGAGCACTAAACTTCCAGAATCTGTATCCCTTTCCTGGGGTGTGCATCCCCTACAAATGATACATTGCAGCCAAGTGATAATGCTGACCCTCCAGACTGCCTGTAACATCAACCTTCTCCAGCATGGTGGAGATGGCTACAGCTTATCCCAGTGGGAACCTGGGGCAGATATGAGCAGGTACTCAGAGGGGGAAGTTTAATACAGAATTTCCAGCCAAGGCTATTGCTCGCATTCAGTACCATGAGAATCACTTCAAAACCCAGAATGGGATCTGTGGTGTGTGTGGACTTACAAGTACCATTCTTCCAATCCTGATGGACATATTGTGCCTGGGACATCCTTCGACTCCATTGCCTTTTTTGTGATCACATTTTGTGGTTCAATATCTCTTGCTCAACAGGTTATCTGGGTCTCTCCCCTTACAGCTTCAGGTGATGAATTCCCATTAAAGAAATGTTATTCTTGCACTTTAAAAAGTCTTATTTAAGACTACAGTCTACATGCAAAGTTATCCTCTTCTTCCCATGTGGCATTTTTAATCCTTTTTTTTTGGATACACCTTTCTCATTTTCTTTGCAAATTTTTGAACATGTTTCTACTTCTGTGCTTTGGCCCTTAATTAAAATATTAAAGACAGAATATTCAATAATCTGTGAGAAACTTTTCTGTTCATTTCTCTCCTGCTAGATAGTTTACCTGAAAGCATAACTGATCATAATTTCTCCTTTAATGGGCTTCTTACCTTAAAATGCTTCTATTATGTAATCTCTGAATCAAATTACTTCTTTTTCGTCCATGTTAATTGCATAAAAATGTTTTGAGTTCTGACAAATTGCTACATATTCTATTCTCCTTTCTTATGGCACTATGCATCTTGGTAATTTACCAAAACCTTTCACCTGGATTTGGATTTTTGTGTCGAGGTTATTGCATTTTTTCTTTATATATAGTAGTTTTCATTTCTGTGGCATCATCCTATTAGTTTCATCCTGTTTTGTCTACATTTTAAATCATCCTCCTGAGGGGGGGAAAAAAAAAAAAAAGTCAAAAATGACTTGGTTTTTAGGCCAGCCTATTGTTCATCTCATGACAGCGTGGTGTCCATGCCTCTTATTCCTGAAGAATTTTTCACTGCTGAGCTTTGCTTCATGAGGTTTAATTAATCCTGACCTGTCTCTCCCCCTTTATGTTCTGTCATCTGTTATTTTTCTTTGCTATTTCTTTACTTTTTAAGTCCTTATTGGAACAATTTTATTGTTTGTAGTGTAATTTCTGAACAGTTTTTTGACTTAAATTTCATTATTCTTCCACTTTGAAAATCTGTGTTGCTTAAAGTGATTTCCATAACAGGTGCCTTTAATATCTCAAAGTTTGATCTTATAACTTTTCCAAATTAAATAATCCTAGTATATATTGTCATATGAAAACCAAACTATCTTCTTGTCATATGAAAACCATTCTTTATCTTTGATCATTCTTGTTGCTTTCTTCCAGTTACATAATAAATTCCATTTATGATGGGAGAACCAGGACTGCATACAGTATTCAAGATGGAATCGCTTTTTTTCAGTGTTTAGTATTGTATAGTTTAGGAATTCTTTTTTACCCCTGCATGCATTTATTTGCACTTATTAAAACTGAACTATATCTGTTCTTCTATCATTCTCATAAGATCCTTCAGCATGTTCTTTGTAACCAGTTTCATTTTTTCAGTGCCTTGAATAACTGTGGCCTCAACAAACTCTTTGGAATGGATACAACAGATCCCTTCTTAGTATGCTGAACAGTTTTAATCTCAGAGTGACTACTGATAACTGCATTTATGCTGTGAAAATCGACCTTCTTTTTCCTGAACTTTCAATTAGTTACTAATTAATGAGGACATTTCGTTTCCTACAATAAGGTTGGTTTCTTTAAGATCCTTTGATAGCAAATTGTGTCAAATGTGTCCCGGAAATCTGGGTAAACCATATCAATGGGATTCCCTTAGTCCACATGATTCTGCTTGACTTCTTCAGAAATGCTGAAAAAGTTGAGGTGTAACCTCCAAAAGCTATACTAACTCTTCCTTGTTATGTCATATTTACCCATGTTAATTAACTCTGTTATTATTAAGGTTAATATAGTAAAAATTCAGTGAAAAACTCAATCTAAGTTATACATGGGTCCCCAGCTCCTCCTTCTAGAACCTTGTAAAAAAAAGTATTGTTTTTGTTACCCCCTTCCAGTTCAAAGGAGTTTTAGTAATATTTTTAGTCTCTATCTTGATAGTTCAACAATTACACATTTATATTCTTTTAGAACACTTAGTTGAGTGAATGAGATGTGAATTTTTCTGATTTGAAACCTATTCAAATAACCTTTATGAGGAAAAACATGATTTAGAGCTAGTTCCTCCACCTTCTTTCAAACAATTTGATTTACTAAAGACACAAATATCAGTAATATGTGACTACAAATTCAATAACATATTGTACCACTCTTCAGAATTACACAATATTGACAAGCACAAGGAAACCAACCTTGAGTTTGTATTGTGGGGTTGTCAGGTCTAATTAGAGATTGTAGACTGATTTGTCCTTGTGAAGTAATGATTAATATTTTCATGTATGACATCTATACAGTGGATATTTTAAGTAAAAAAAAAAAGTTTCAAATTCATATAAGTTATGCTCACACTTCAAAAATAAATAAAATTAATAATGATAAATAACTTCCAAACATTGTTACACAGTTTCTCTAAGTCAGAAGGAAGTAATAACAGATTTAGTTAATGCCCTTGCAGGCATCATGGAAGAGAAAAAAAAAATCCTTGTTGTTAGTCATTGCAGATGCTTTTGCAAACCTGGTAGTTTTAACAAATGTATTTACTATTCAATGAACATGTTATTAGCACCTGTGCAATGCTGCATTATACTCTGTCCTGACAAAGCTTGTTTGAAATCCTTGTTAGTTGTCTGTTATTATGTGGATGCATTCTTTTATTATCTTTCCTAACACTGCATATGAAAGGTTAGCAAGAAAGACAGTAATAGCAGGAGAAGGTACTACTGATACAAAGAAAAAAAAAAAAAAAACCTCAACCCCAAACAAGCCCAAACCTTCTATGTGCATTCTTGTTGTGTAGTAGCTGAAGTTAGTCCTGAGTAGCAAGCATGTAAGAAAAGGTACTAAAGCACTTTTTTCCATACTTACATGCACCTAGAGTTGCTGGGCTACATTTTTATCTGATGTAGTAAAATTGTCTCTTTACAGTGCATGTCTACAGTCTCAATAAAGAAATTTGAAGATTCATGTCAGCATTTGTTATTGTGTTACGAAGAATGATCTTACATGGTCATGGGAAGAGCTCTTCAAAACAAAATGGAGTTGAAAGAACAGTTTCGGAGCTTGGTTAGACAGTAACAGAAGATCTGCAGCATAACGTTATTCTACTGACTTTTATCTGTAAGTGTTAAGAATCTCTGTGAAAGTTCAAGTGGCTCTTCTCAGTGTATTCTAGGCATTTCCTCCTTCATAGGGAGAGCCTTCAGCAGCTGCAATACTGTTAATAGTTTAGCTGGGCAAAGTAGTTGAGTTGATATAACAGCTTGTTTCCTCCAAAAGTAGTAATCTTTTCTGGCCCTGGCACTCATCTGCCCCATCTCTGAGCCAATTCAGCTCACTCAAGTGGGCAGAAGACAAACCCCATGGGAAGAGGAGGGAGGAACTGAACCGATGAATTTGGCCATATCTAAATGCACAACAAGTTGTCTTCCCAGCAGCTGCTCTGCTAAAAACAATCTGAGGTCTTGCACAACAAACCCTGGTCTACTCATTGGTATCCCAGAAGATATTGCAGAAAGAAACCTCAGAAGTACTGAAATGTTTGAGACTGGGAGGCACTGGTAATGGCAAATTACTACTCCAAAATCTCATCGGGCTTTGCTAGCACGCAGAAAGAGCTGGACATGTTAAGAACTCAGTACTTAACAGCACAGCATGCAAGACTGTTAAAAGGTGGTTGCAATTCATTTATGAAAAGAGGTGCCCTGATGTCACAGAAGCCTAGAAGAAAGAAGATTAATATAAAATTAAATTATTTTATTGGTGGAAAGTAGTAATTTGATCCTTCTTTTTGGAAAACAAAGTTTCTGTGCTGGAAAGACCTCAGCTAAGAGCTTTAAATTCACAGAATTTTGCATCAGGAGCAAAACCTCAAGTTTTTCTTTGGTGTATATTTCACTGCCAGCAATGAAATAGGTTCCTGAGCCCCAGGCTATCCTGGCTGCCTTCCCTTCAGTCACCTTCATCATCACTGGGTTTCTCTTCTGAATCATCACTTTCATACTCCTCATCCTCATATCCGAAGGTACCCTGAGCTTCATGGTCAGACTGACCCTCCTCTTCACACTCATGGGACTGGTCAGACCGAGAGCTGGGTCTTGACCGATAATTGTCCTCCTCTTCCTCCTGGGAATGGCCAAGCGACGGACCTGCCTTTGCTAGCTCTTCCTCCTCCTCCTCTTCATGGTGCTGGTCAGAGCAGGGGCTGGATCCAGCCTCCCCTGCATGGCAAGGCTGATGAGCACGAGGGCTGGCTCTTGTCTCTTCCTCATCCTCTAGCTTGCTGAACTGGCCATCCCACATGGAGGCTTTGACACCTTTTATTTTATCTTCCTCCTCTTCTTCACAGGACTGATCAGACTGAGGACTGCTGCCAGCTGCTTCCTCAAAGGATACCCTTTCTTTCAGTTTATCCTTGATGACTCTGAAAAGACAATTTGCATATGTGATTTTATTTTCAGGTAAGGTGCTTTCCAGTAGGTTTTAAAGGAATGCTACCTTCAGGTAATCAAGGACAAATCCCCGTAGACTTGGCCAAGGTGGAACTGGTGAAGGAAAAGGGAAGGGGGGACACTAGTGTCTCTTTTTATGCTAGAAAGTAACTCAACAGTATTGCTTATATGTTTCAGTTTTTTCATTTCCACTTCCTTTTATATCATAACACCTAATGGATATTGAAAAGTATTTATATAAAGCTTATTTTAAAAATTAAGCAAAGGTAATGCAGAATGAAGTGATTTTTACTAGCATCCTGCAAGAACTTTTGGTGAAAGGAACACATAAAAAATGTTTTTCTTAATTTTTCTTTGACGTGCATTACATAACATATCCAGTGGTCTCCTCTGCTTTATGAAATAACATTTAAATCAGGAAAAAACAATTAAAAATACATACTAAAGCTAACTGCATAGTCAAATATTTACCTGGGAAATACTACAAATAATTAAAAAACCCCCCAAACCTCCACATCAAAAATTACTTTCTAATTACTGTGTAGACAGTGGCAACAAAAAAAAAAAAAGCCTTCAGTAATCTCTACCTTTCTCTGGCACCAGTGGAGTTATTAAAATCTTCAGCACTGAAGCACTGTAGCAATTTAGTTGTTTGTCCTTTCTTTGAAACAAACTCTGGGCATATCCCCAGCTCTCGCAGTCTGTTAGAAAAATGCTTTTCTGCAGCTATTCTGGCATTTTTCTGTAGGAAAACCACAATGGTTATGTGTTATCTAAATGCATGAAATGTCTGCCTTTTGATACTTATTAATACTGTTTCATTAATTGCATCTGACAAGTTGAATGATTATTCACTGCAGATAAGAATGTCAATACTTGAAAACTTTACACCAGATTTTCCTTTTCTGTACTAGTTAAAATCCCGTTTGCTCCCTGTACCCGCTGGCTAACAAAGAGCTATGTATTCTGTATATAGAGGGAGGAGGGGGAAGATGTGGATGTGTAGAAAATCAGATGTAGTCTTCCTAGGGCTTCTCCCTTATCCCCTCTCCTCCTCCTCTGTCTTCCCTCTCTGGAAGCTGCTGCCCTAAAAAGGTAGTATTGATTCACCTAGTTATGTATCTCTGCCTCTGAAACTGAAGGTGTAAATTGTGTTTTTACAGGTAATATCTGAGTGAGGAGGACTTGTCCTCCACTCTACACAGACGCTCCTGTCCTGCAGTGATGGCAGACCAGGAAACCCACACAGAGAGAAGGGACAAGGGAACCAGTGATCTATGACTTGCCTCATCTCTGGGTTTGGAAGCAGGCCAGGGACTACACTACCAGCACATGGGTATGCTGAAATGGGGAGATAAAAATATAGTACAGCGGAGCTTTACAGTAAACACTAAGAAGACTTGAATTTTCTTATAACTTCTTTCCCAAATTAAACCTCCTACATTTTTGCTGTAATTTTTTGTTGTGTTTAGAGTTACTCACATTGCAACTGAATTGGACAACACATTTACAACAGCCATCTCGGTTCCCTGTGCAAGCACGCCATGAAAGCTTAGTCACAAAAATTAGTAATATTTATATGGAGATGGGGCAACAGATTAAAATGGACAAATACTGGTCTCAAAAATATTGTTCAGATATCTTCTAAAAATGTTTGACTACAAATGTCTCCTGTAGTATTTGAAGATAAGAAGTAATACAGAAGCAAGACAACCTGAGTGACTCTTTCAAAAAGCAATGGCCTCTGTTTTACTCTTTCTTCTATTTCTTGCAGCTCTTGCAAATATTCTTGCATTCTCTGCTTCTCATAATTCCTAAGGGAAATAGAGTACAACATAAATTATTATTAATTTATAATACAATAATTAATTTTTTTACAGTGCCCAAATTGCTCATTACAAACTAAATATTGTCCTACTTAATAGATACATAAAAGGTAAATTATTTCATGGTGGGTACAGAGTCTGAGGTATATTGTCTCATTTTCACAGCAATTGCTTGACTGTAAGTACTTAACAAAACTGTCTCTGAAGTAGTCACTTTGGATAAGCAGAGAGAGGTCCTGGCTAGTAAGGTTACGTAGAGGCTGAGTTTGGATTCGTACTTTTTTTTGATACTTCAGGGTTTTTTTTAAAATTTGGATACTTAAGTTTTTTTAAAATGCTGATTTTATACAGATGTTCCAGTTGTTCTAAGCTATACACCATAGGAAATTAGTATAATTAAATAAAAATCAGTACTTTAAAATCTGATTATAAGAATCTTGTTACTTTACCACAAGAGGAGTGGCCACATTTTGGACCACAGTACACTTCTTTTCCTAGTTGGTTTATCAAGGGGCAAGGAATTATGACACTGTTGATTCATCAACTGAAATTATATCCCAGGTCATAGCAAGCACTAGATAATCCAGGTAGCATGGGCTGTAATCCTCGGTGTGTGACAAAGATACCTCTGTGTGACGTTGCCTCTGTACTGGGCCAGCTCTAGGATTACTAAATCACACACTTAAAGACAAGTATAAGAGCTGGGGGGGTATTTTACACTTCTGTCTCCTCCTGCCTCTTTGCCTTACCATCCTCTGAACTTCTGCAATATGGCTGTGCGTTAAGGCAAGCTATTAACCATTTTGACGGGGTGAACTTCATTGTTGCTACTTGCTTGCTCTCTCAGGCAGCTTTCTACAAACGTAATTATCTGTTAGAAGAGCACTTACATTAATATATCCTATTACCTAGCCTATGCTGAAATATGCATTATCAAGTTAAGCACTTGTACCAGCCTTAATGCATCAGCACTAGGGACGTAATCTTGCTTAGTAATAGCATAATTTTACACGCAGACAAGAATTAAGCATGAGTGTTGTACAATACTCCTGAAATCCGTTTAAGCTAAATATTGTAATGTGAAGTTCACTGCTGAATGGACTCAAATCAAATCTGCAAACACACCCACTGTCTCTCTTCATTCTCCACCTTGCTACAGTAACTCATATTGTTTTCTGCTTCTGTCCTAGAATCAGCAGAGTCAACAAATCTGTGAACTGTGAAATGTTCGCTACTTTAGGAGACAGCTAGCACCAGAGTAGTATCAACACCTATCAATCCAGCAGTGCAAGGATATTCTGTACACGGTACACTGTTCCTCTTCCTTTTGATTTTTTTAAACTTTTCCTCTTTAGTTGATATGTAAAACCACAGGAGTCTCCTGTTAGCTAATCTATAATACTATAATGTGGAATGTACAGGACAAAATCATTTAGAGCAGGCAACATTTTCCCAGATGAAACACTAAATCTGGCCACTTTTTTACTAGCTACTTATACAGTGTTATAATTTATCAACTGTATAATTATGTAAACCTAGACTATGCTATTTTTTACATTGTATGTTTAACATACAATGTAGAATGAGAGGTTCAGGATTCAGGGGAATGTAACAGAATACCTGAATGTTTTTAATTTGGATTTAGACATTTGAGCTAGGCTCTGATGTGGGTCATTGGCCTCAGCCCGAGCTGTTACAATTTTCTGGAGTTTTTCTGTTCTTTGTTTCTGCTTTGTTCTGTTCCTTTTTTGTTGTTCTTCCAGCTTTCTCTTTTCCTCAAGTGAATTCCTGGGTAGAAAAATAAACTAAGGCTGAATTCATTTTAAATCAAGAGCAAGACTTCAAAGGAAGCTTTGGCAAAGGAAATTCAAAAGAGAAAAACAGGGTGAAAACAGGGTTGGCATAAGAGGACACCAGGTATATGCCATTCTAAGGGATTCAGGCATATCCTGGGAAACAGCAGTCATCTGTCCCTTTCCTATGGACATTCTGAGAAAAATGCACTATGTTTCTTTAAAAAGCACAAACACTAAGTACTATATTTAAATATTTTAAGCTTTCAGTTATGTCCTTATATTACTCCAAGTCCTATACTCACTGCATGGAAGAACTGACTACATATGTAGAAAAAAAAAAAAATCTACTCTTAAAGTATATATAAAATGTAAAGCATCACTAAAGTAGTCACCTTATGGCTTGTAGCCGTCGTCTTGTGGATTCTGTAATTTTTGGTGATTTATATTCTCCAAATCCTGAGAGATGTGAATTTGCACTTGAATGTCTCATTTGAGGCTTACGTCTTGGAGAGGCATATGGCCAGCGTGTTTCTTTCAACTTTTCTTCATCCTCTTGAATGTCCTTCAAAATCTTTCCCTTGTTTGAGGGGATATATGGAGTACAAAGATCAAAAGGTTCACAGACTGTGAGGTGTTTCTCTTGTTTTTGTTGCAGCAGTCGTTTCTGAAATTTCTGGTGTAGTAGTTCAAAATCTGGAATGCTTGATTTAATCTTGGGTTTATGTTCTGCTTCCTTTGGTTCAATGCACTTGTGCTTCTTCTTTTTATTAGTATCTTTTAAAGCCAGTCTGCTGTTGGGCAGAGATGAATTCCGCAGCAACTCTTCAGCTCTCATTCTGATCCTGGTTTCTCTGTAGAGCTCTTCCTCCTTTAGCTTGTCATCAACAGCTGGACTATAAACACATTTAGGAACTGGTTTTGCTTTGAACAGTTTTGTTTTCTTTTCAGGTGCAGAAAGGTCTCTTAATTGCATTTTCCTCATTTCCTTCCTTTGCTTCTCTCGTTCAATGAATTTAAATGGTTTCTGAGAAGCCAAAAGCTTGAGTTTGCTTCTCTCTTTCACGGACCTCCTGCGTTCTTCATTTTGTTGCACGATTTCACTGTATAGTGGAAGGAAAACAGCAGCAGGCACTGGATTGGCTCGGAATTTTTTCTGACACTCTGCTTCTTCCTCTAGTTGCTTCTTCAATAAGTTATTTTCCATTTCTATCAGTGACTTTGATTTGACATTCTGTTCTTTTTTCCTAGCTTCTCTAATAGTCATCTGGAAAGGCTTGGGCACAGTAACTTTTGGTGACCATGCTTTCTGTTTCTTCCATATCCTCCTGAAGGCTGGTGAGCTTGGTAAGATGCGTTTGGTGTGGGAGATGTAGTCTTCCACAGAGAACCCGTCCCACATTTTTTCAATCTGTTGCTTAGCAAATGCAGATGAGGCAGTTTCGCTACCATTTTCTTCAAATGCTAAGTCTCTGTCAGACCCATCAGATATACTTGAGCCTAAGGGATCACTTAAGTCAGAGTCTGAAAAGGATTTGTGCAAATTTAGAGGCTGATACAAGTTCTTCTCCCAAGTTGGCCTTTAAAAAAAGGGAAAAAAAGTTCGTTTGAGTCTAGTCCAACATTGATGCAAAGCCACTAACTTCCACTGTAAGCCACTGTCATTAGAAAAAAACGATGAAGAGCGTGGTGGGAAAGAAAAGAGGGGGAAGAAAAGGAAAAAGGGAAGCACAGTGGGCACTCACACCACGTCATAATTTTAACGAAGTACTGATCACGAACAAGTCAGCACTTCTTAAGGAAAGGCACCGTGCTTTACTAAACATATTGCCCCGTCTCTGCTGCACAGACACCTGTAAATCTCACAGTCCATTATCAAGGTGAAAAGTTTATTAAAACTAACTTTTCTGTGGTTATGTGCTTATAGGAAATAGAGAGAGTAACACTATCCAGCCCCAGAAGAAAACCCTGCTGTTTTACAGATGTCTGCAAATCATTTGAGAATCTTCAGATAAAAGATATCACCAAACTTACCTACAACACGTATTAGAAGCAGCATTTTTCTTGTCCAAGGGTTGTACTCCTTTCAAATATAGTTTATTTCGATACATACTTTCTAATTTTGCCATGGTCTCCAAGTGGGCATTCTTCAGCTCTTCTAGCTTCAGGTAATACTCTTGATTCGAATTGCACATTTTGGAAAAGTCTATCCCCGCGTCAGAGTCTCCATTTAGAGAGAGGGTCTGCTCTCTGCTGGTATTTGAATCCAAATCAAAACCATCCTAGAAGAGATGTTTAAAATGTTCCAACTGCTAGAAGAAAGGGGAACAAAGTTCTAACAGTGCTTTATCCTAATTACGTCTAACGAGTGATACAGTAACAGCAAATAGAGATACCTGTATACAAATGTTAATGCAGAGTTACATGGAATAATCTTTTTGCACAATAATTTATATTCTAAGGGGGGGGAAAAAGTTTTAAATTTCCTAAGCCTGTCCCTGTAATCAATATATTTATACCAGAAAATATGATCAAAGGGACTTATCAAAAGAAAAAAGTTTTAACTATTTTGTAAAGTTTAATTTTTCCTTTATTACTTGCAGCTCTAAAAAAGCCTTTATTTAAAAACAAATAAAAACACAACAGAGCCTTCCCTGCCTCCCATTTCCATAAGCATTCTAAAAACAAGTCATTAGAGATCTTGTGTGTAAATGTTTATTCCCATTTCCATAACTCACTGTGAAATGACAGGGATTCTGCACAGGTTATAGTTCCAATACTGTTTGGAAGCTTGCAGCTTGTGCAGGTAAGCACATTATTTAAGTATTTTTAAAGCTTACACACGTTAGAGAATTTACTAAAACCAGGTTAGTCTGCATTACAAAGGCTTCCTTTATGTTATTTTAAAGCACCATGTTTTAAAAAAAATACAGGATTAGTTTCTTTATCCAAAAATTAGAATAATACTTTTCCACACAGAGGTATTTTAATAAAATTTGATGTTCCAACAAAAAGTCTTATGTTTTGTCAGGTTTTCACTGCAAAAATCTAACTCACTTTTTCCATGGCACAGTGACCTAATACAGTATGAATGACAAGATCAAAGGAGTGAATTTAAAAAGCCGTTACAGAACGCCCAGCGAAAGGCACCATCCACCTCTCTCTGAAGCTGCTGCTTGGGCCGTGGTGTATACACCTCCCGTTCCAGTTCTGACCAGCAGAACCACCCCCGCCCCTTCCCTGGACTTGGGCATCACCAGTTCTTAAATCCGCTCGTCAAACCCCGGCGCGTAACAAGCTCATTACGAGATGGGTGTTGCGCTGGCGCTGCGGCAGGCCATCTGTCAGGGTTTTTTTGTCTGTAGGTCCCTGCCCAGCCGTGCAGGAGGCTGCCCTGGCTCCCCGCGCAGGAGAGCGGAGGGCCGGGTCTGCGGAGCCGGCAGAGCCCCGTTAACATGAGCCCCTCACCCCGCCTCAGGCCTCC
>NW_010125663.1:54915-60573 GCF_000699245.1 Pterocles gutturalis | reverse complement strand
CGTTGGGAGGCGAAAATGGAGCTGCCGCCTCCCCGCCGGACCGGCGCTCCTGGGGTGTGTGTCGCAGGCACCCTGGCAGCGTCCTGAGATTTGGGTTTGGGGTCGCCCAGGAGCTCGGGAACACTTTCTGCTCTGGAACTTTTGCCCGGAGTTGACAACCTAATGCTTACTTTATTGCTGCTCTTCACTATATGAACACTTTACGATTATAAACTGTTTTCTGTATTTTTTCTCCCTTTAAAAGCAACGGTATGAGGCTTTTTTTTTTTTTTTTTCTGGCTAATCATAGAAGTAGAAAACAGGTGAGGAAAAGCAGTGGATGGATGTACATATGAACCATGTAAAACATGTGAGCACATGAAGAAGAGTATTTATAATTATACGGAGAAACATAAACTAAGATCAACAAGGCAAAAACTGGTTATAGGAAGCCTGACTGTGGGAAAAGATGGGTGAAATCTCTTTGCAAATCTTCATGAGCTTCCTATCGTTCTTATTGAATTCAAAAGTAAGAAAAACTGGGACAATAACAAGATGTCACAGTTTCTCCCTAGTTAAAGCCATTAGCACCTAAAGTGCAGTTACTGATCTGCCTCGTCACCTTCTGAGATCTTGTTAAAAAGCTTCTTGTGTCATTACACTTCTGAAACAAGTAAAAGTTTATCCGTGTTTTGATGGAATTACTTGAAAGAAACTGATTCCTTTATGTGAATAAACTCTGTAATATTTAATGCATGTTAACGAAAAAAAATAGTAATTTTATAGTTGAGGTACAAATAAGGAAAGTTGGCAGTCGCATTAGCAGTCTGTAGTGGCCTGAGATACTGCTGTGGTGCTGTACCTCATCTGGTGCCTCTGCTACCAGCTCGCCTTACAGAATGTAAGGTGAAGTTATTACATAACATGAAAAGACATATGATAATGAAATAGCTTCCTTGTAGATTTCAGTGTTACTTTCTGCTATTAAGAGAAGGATGACTTAATCTGGAGCAGCTTGAATGGATGTGATTTTTGTTTTTCTGTAATATTTCTATGACGGATTGAAGTACTATTAATGTGTTATTGGGGACTGTATACAGCATCCTGTATCCGCCTGAAAGAGATCTCAAAAGATGCATAGTTCCCTTAAAATTCTCCTTGTGACATTTCTCTGCCCTTTAGCCAATTTACATCGCTGACATACTTGCTCAGGATTGCAAATCCAAGTTGAGAAAGTTTTACATGTAATACTTTTTCCTTCTTTTTAGTGTCTTGTGTGACAAATGCAACATAGAGCAAACTCGTGTTATGACAGTTAGTCCCCTTTCTTTCTGATACTCTGTTGTCATAATGGTGTGGAGTGTCAGGAGGGAGCAATTAAGAACAATGTTGTTCCTTCTATAAGCTTTGAGTAAGCAGAAGTAGTGGGAAAGATGTAGAAGAAAAAGCATACATAAAAATATTGCATATTTTTAACGCGAACAGTTTGCTCCCTTAGGAAGTTTCTAATTTCAGAGCACTAAAGTGTTAATGGTTTTAGCAAATAATTTTAGTGTATGTTGCAGAAAAGTCTGGATTATTTACTAGTACTAGACTTTGCATTAACTCATGCAGGAGAGAATTAGTAACTGTACACTGTTTGAAGATCCTGTCTTTAATTGGGAAGATGCTAATGGAATTTATAGTGGAGTGCCATCCTTCAGGTCTTGCTTAGAATACCTCTGATATATCTGTTCTGTTGGATCGTTGATCATGTTCTTCAGAAACATCTATCATATGAAATTAGTAGAGTTTGGAAGATATCTCTACCTTTCTGTGTACATCCCCCCACCACTGCTGACCATCACGTTTAGGGAATTTCTTTTTGGTGAATGAGCGTTGGGATACAGATAGAGCTATATTTAAGTTATTAAAGTGTTAGCTAATAAATTCTGAAACTGAAGCTTAGATGGGGTGAGTTTGTAGAAAGGTAAACTCTAGCACCTGTAATATTTGGCAACAGATTTCAGAAGGCAAATATCCTTCTTACCACAGATGGTAACTTAGTTGATATTCTGAAGGAGATTAGAAGGTGTTTGCTAAATACTGTAGAAATATATATTTGTAAGCCAGTTGCAGCATCTAAAGAAGATAATACAGGTGAATGCATAATGTCAGGACTGAATTTTATGATTTTTATAAGTTATGAAGTACACTATGTAAATTGCTTGTTGCTATAACTAGCTAATTGAAATTTTTTTTCCTAGAAGAAACACTATATGTTACTATTTTAATAACCTGCTGTACTCTTATTTTTTGCTTTTTTGGCCAATGTCATTTTAGAGGTCTAAAGATTACAGCTTTTTTCTTGGGAAGCTCATAGTCTGCTGTATACTATCAGAAAGCTTTTCTGAAATCAGACTTCCTTAATTTATCCTATTCCTCAATACTGTTCCCTTTATTGCATAAATAATGTAAACACCTGATAAGAACAGTTCTTGATTTTCTAACAGGTGTTGTACATTTACAGAAAGAAATAGTAGTTAAAAGAATCAGTTGACTTTGTGTGAGATTTTGCAAGATTGTTTCATTAGGTGGTCAGCGTCATCCCTTGAAATAAGTTTTGATCTTTGGAGCACAGCTGTGTTCTGCCATTTGAAAATACTTCTAAAAGGCATAGCTTGGGTTAGGCATCTGAGTAGAGCAGCTAAAACAGATGATAGACTGACAGGATGCATACATATGCAGCACTGTTGTATACTATTAACAGATACTGTCAGTCTTGAACCTGAAAGCATAAGCATTGATTTCACCCACACAGTTTGTTTTGTTAGTGCATTTGCTATATCTTCCTTCCATAGTATTTATTTTTGCCATCATAGCTCTCTGTTCGTGAGGAAGTGTATCTGCTGTTATAACTTTGTGACATTAGTTGTACATTTTTAATTCTCTCAGAGGTAGGTAATTAAATGCCAGTTAGTTTCTATCATAAAAAATACTGTCAAGAGAAGATAAAGGACTGCAGTGAATTGATAGCACTGATGTGTAGCTTTTATTTTTTGCAGGGTTGAGGATGTTGATGCTTCTGAGAAAAGTGTAAATGAAGAAAATGGGGAAGTATCAGAGGCAGACCAACCTCAGAACAAGCACAGCCGACACAAAAAAAAGAAACACAAACACCGAAGTAAACACAAGAAACATAAACATTCTTCAGAAGATGATAAGGACAAAAAACATAAACACAGACACAAACATAAGAAACATAAACGGAAAGAGGTAGCTGATACCTCTGACAAGGAAGATGGACCAGCTAAAAGAACTAAAATTGATTTTTTAGCTCCTCTGGAAGACTTGGAGAAACAAAGAGCATTATTGAAAGCTGAACTTGAAAATGAATTAATGGAAGGAAAAGTCCAGTCCGGGATGGGATTAATATTACAAGGTTATGAATCAGGATCTGAAGAAGAGGGAGAGATTAATGAAAAGGTGCGAAATGGAACAAAACCTACAGCTAAGTCAAACACTAAGGGGAAATTAGAACCCGTGGACAATAAAACTAGTTCCAAGAAAGGAAGTAAGAGTGAATCAAAGGAAAGGACTAGGCACAGATCTGACAAAAAAAAAGGCAAGGCAGCAGTTGATGGAATCAAAGAGAAGACAACTAGAAGCAAGTCAAAAGAGAGGAGGAAATCTAAAAGCCCTTATAAGAGAAGTAAGTCTCAAGATCAGACAAGGAAATCTAGGTCTCCAATGCTTAAAAGGCGATCTCAGGAAAAAAACAGAAAGTCTAAATCTCCCCCAGAGGATAGAAATAAAGCTGATGATAAAAGTAAATCAAGAGATCGCAGAAAGTCTCCAGTTGTAAATGAAAACAAAAGCAGAGATCGTGGCAGAAAATCTAAATCTCCAACAGAACTCAGAAGCAAATCCAAAGACAGAAGATCACGGTCCAAAGATAGAAAACCTAGGAGGTCAGAGACTGAAAAAGAAAAAAAGCCAATTAAATCTCCTTCTAAAGATGCTTCTTCAGGGAAAGAAAACAGGTCCCCTAGAAGACCTGGCCGTAGCCCAAAAGGAAGAAGCTTATCTCCCAAACAACGTGAAAAGTCAAGAAGAAGCAGATCCCCTCTCTTTAATGATCGTAGATCTAAACAGAGTAAATCCCCCTCTCGAACCCGATCTCCAGTTAGAAGAGTGAGGAGTAGGTCTGCAGAAAGGAAAAGAAGAGAATCAGAAAGGAGACGTCTTTCTTCTCCCAGGTAACTTGAAGATGTCATGAACCATTGCAAAAATGCATTATAGGATGAGCTATCTTCTAGTTCAGTGCTTATCTCTTTTTTTTTTTTTTAAGTTCTGAAAACAGCTACTAAAAAAGATAATCAAATTGTGCATTATAGTATGACCTTACTTTGTATGTATTCAGTTTTTAAAAAATACTCCACCAGACATGCAGATTCACACTTGGTTGTTAAAGTGCTGAGTTATTTGCTGCTCACACCGTTACTGGGAGCAAGTTTTGTAGCTCAGGTTCTCCTTTTTGTCAGTTGGTAGGATTCAGAATTAGGCTTTTATTTAATTTCCTAATTAACAATTCTGTTGCTTTCCAGAATTTCTGTGGAGTGAGAGTCCCCTCCGCTCTTACATATCAGTGTTAGCTAAAATGAACCCATGTTCCCCTTCAAAAGGAACCCTAATGCATGTGTGAATGTAAACAAATCTTTTATACCAAGATGTCCTTCTCACAGTCACTTTTTTTTCTTAAAAATATTTAGTATTTTTCATTTGCTAGACTCATGGTAGTGTTGCTTCATTATTAGTTGTATATCATTACCATATTTTGCATACACTTAAAAGAGAAAGCCTGGAATCATTTTAATGTATTTTTAGTTTGGGCATTTTTTTTAAAAAGACAATTTAGACTATGAAAGCAATTACCTTGAAATGTAATATAATCAGTGAGACAATTATTACTAGCATCTTGTTCTTTGAAGCTGATACAGCCTGGGTGCTGGGTTCCCAAGCAGTGAGCAATATAAGTGTATACATTTTTGGAAGTTAATTCATAAGGTGTAAGAAGTTCAACAGTCAGAAGAGTTCGGCATTACTTTTGGGTAAAGAATAATTTAAAACATTTTATCATAGGATTTAGCTTCACCCACTCTGATAATTAAGAACAAAGAAGTTTGGATTTAAAACGGTGTATTGGAACCAAAAAGAGCTAGCTCAGTAAATAAGCGCCTCATAAATGTGAAAGTCTTTCTGCCTGCATCGCTGAAGGTAACTCTGGTATCAAGTATGGGGCATCTTCTACAGGCGCGTTAACAGCTTATTTGTCTGAACTACTGCTTAGCAATACTGCAGGTACTTTGGAGGATGGCCCCAGTGGTGTTAACCAGGTTAAGCAAGTATTGTAGACACTAGCAGTTTATCTGACTGCTTTCTGGTGAATCAGGAATGTATCGGCACAACTACTAAAGTTTCTTTGACGTAGCATTTGACTTTTCTTCTGTAGCATTTTGGATCTTTCAGTTTTCACTTCTCATGGCAGCTTGCATTGCAGCCAGTTTGAATTAGTTGTCTAGGTCCTATTTCAAGTGATACATGTGTCTAGAGTTTTGCTATCAACTTCATACTCCTGTAACATTGTGGTGAGCAGCATGTGAGTGAGGGGCTACTAAGAAATATTTTCTGCTGGAAATG